>NW_017723189.1:0-32011 GCF_001865875.1 Lupinus angustifolius
GTACTGAAACTACATTTCCATTCTATTTTTATGTACATACCTAAGTGTATCTAACATTAACACAGACATTTCATTTTAACTACATCAACTACAAGTCAAGATAATTATAATTAATTATAAAATTCTATCCAAACACAACATTCACACTATTTACAAATATATACTTAGGATATCACAATATTCACAGAATCCAAAACACCATTAACCAATAAGTATTTACTAACTATACTGTTCTCCATATTGATTATTATACCAAAAAAACAAAGGTAATACAAGCTTGCATCCGACTTTGAGGTCATCAGACCATGCTATGACACAATGACTAAGTATAGATATTTACTTATCAATACTTTTGTCATTCTAAAGCAACAAAATAAATGCACATGTGATAATATCCATCAAAAGGCCATGACTAAAAGACATATATAACATGTTTTAGCTTAAACAACTACATAATAACTATGATCCAAAGGAATTTATAGGGATGCAATTTCTTGTTAGTTTTAGTTGCATAATACAAATAATTTATAGTATCTCCAAGTAAATTAAAACTTGTATTCCTAGAGTATCAGAAGTTAATTTCATTCTTACAACAGGGTACCCACAATACACAAAAACATAACATATAAGGTAACTCATTTACCAGTCTTCCAAAATATAAGTATCCAACATATCATTCTAATCACACACTAACACTATATTCCTATGCTATTAACAGGAACCTGATCCTCTACCATTTCTTTGGGGAGAAGTGTTACTTGTTATCCGTATGATCATAAGATATACCAGTACACAATATACAAAAACAAAGAGAGAGTAAGTTATCCTTTTAAGGCACAATATGTGGAATTATATGGAAATTAAGTATCATAACATAATATAAATAATATATATCATAACATGGACAATCATAACTCAACATAAGCGATTATAACACAGTATAAGCGACATGACACAACATAAACGATTATAGCACAATACCAACAATCATATTATAAAATAAACATATCACATTTTTCAAACAAAGAACTCAATCTCATGAGTATGGTGCATAAACTATGCATTGTATCACCAACTAGTTCAATATCAAATGCAATGCATGGATCCGTATTCAACATCCTTATTCAACCTTTTACTTTTCAACTCAACTCCCATTATTTTTCAACTCAACTCCTTTTGGAAAGCAATCGGGAGTACAAGACATCCTGTATGATATAATACAATAACTAAGTACACCTATCAGACTAGGTGAATCTCATACCAGGAGCTCTCTCACCGATCCAGATAACTCAAAGGGGTGTCAGAAATCACTTGGTTAAGCAAGGCTATCCTGATCTACAGGGGATCAACCTGGACCATCACTGGACTACCCTACCCAAGCAACCCTCAAGGTTTTCATGATGAATCACCATCATTAACCACCCCTATTCATTTCCCAAGATATTACTATCTTGAATCTTTCCATTCTGCCACAAATTTTCCTCCGATGTTAGGATGAATGTATGTATGTCAAACACATTTTATATGTACTGAAACTACATTTCCATTCTATTTTTATGTACATACCTAAGTGTATGTAACATCAACAGTAGTCATTTCATTTCAACTACATCAACTACAAATCAAGATAATTATAATTAATTATAAAATTCTATCCAAACTCAACATTCACACTATTTACAAACATATACTTAGGATATCACAACATTCATAGAATCCATCACACCATTAATGAATATGGGTTTACTAACTATATTGTTCTCCGTATTGATTATTATACACAAAAAACAAAGGTAATACAAGCTTGCATCCGACTTTGAGGTCATCGGACTATGCTATGACACAAAGACCAAGACCACAAGGGCCAAGAATAAAGTCTCTCTCACCTTGAGTATTATGGTTAGATGTTTGGGCTCCGCGTAAGCTTACTTGTGTTCCTCCAACACTAGAACTAATTCCTGATGACATTAACATCATCATAGCATACCCAATACTAATTAATAGAAGTACTCAAACACGAAAAACCTCATAAAAACTTGATCAATAGCTACTCCCAAAAAATGAGTTATCTTGATAATTCATTTTTGCACATAAACTAATGTAACATTGTAATTTAATTCGCATGAATATGTAAAATTATATATATATATATATATACACACCAATTTAACATAAAATCAGTGTATTATTAGAAACTAAACAGAATGGGGAAAAACTAACCCTAATGTATCTATTGATGGTAATGTAAACCTGCATCCTAAACTGGAGAAGAAAATAAAAATTCCAACAAAAAGGAACTCACATTTTTGCTACACATTCACTCAATAGAAGGTAGAGATACATAGAGAAAGAAAGAAAGAGAGAAAGAGAGTGAGAGGAAGGGAAAGAAAACAAAGAGGAAGAAGAGAATGACTCACCACTTCTTCTTCTCCTTCACCCCTGTTTTTTTTTCTTCAAAGAAAGGGACAATGACTTTTATTTTTATTTTTCTTAACTATTTTCAAATCCATTGAAATATGTCTATAGAATTATCATATAGGAATATTAATAACATATTATTATATTCTATTTGAATAAAATACTAAATACATTCCTTATTGTTATTATTCCAAAAATTTATATTAGTCATAATGTAATTTGGATTGATAAACCTATAACAAATCTTATAATTTAAAAGAATCAATCTAACTATGCTACTAATCCTAAATATATTATATCATACTCATATTCAAAATCTCATGATCTAAAAATATCTGAATAGATTTAAAAAAAAACATTAAACTTTAGTACAATGTTTTAAATACACACATATTCTCAATTATATACTAAAAATCAAATTAATACACTAAGCAAATTCATAATTCACATTAGGAAAAATATAGGTGTTATAATCCTCCCCACCAAACAGAAATTTCGTCCCGATATTTAACTCATACCTTTCTCAAATAGATGAGGATAGTCACTTCTCATGTTGCTTTCTAGCTCCCACGTAGCATCTCTATCATCCATTTGACTCCAAATCACTTTTACTAGAGTGATCTCTTTCCCACGCAACTGCTTTACTCTACGATCAACTATCCTCACAGGTAGCATCTTGAAAGTAAGATTCTCTTTCAGTTGTATCACATCTGGTTCAATTACATGCGAAGGATCTGGAATGTACTTCCGAAGTTATGATACATGGAATACATCGTGAAGATTTGAAAGAATCGGAGGTAATGCGGTCTGATACGCGATAGGACCAATCTTCTTAAGTATTTGGTAAGGACCAATGAATCTAGGGGTAAGCTTTCGAGATTTTAGGATCCTACCAATTCCATTAGTCGGGACTACTCTCATGAAAACATTATCACCATCATTAAAGTCAAGGGGCTTCCTCCTTTTGTCAAAATAGCTCTTCTGCCTACTTTGAGCAATCTACATGTTTTCCCTTATCATCTTGATCTTCTACATAGTTTGTTGGATCACCTTGGGTCCCAACACTAGATGGTCACCTGTTTTAAACCAACACAAAGGAGTTCTACACTTCCTTCCATACAAAGCTTCAAAGGGTGCCATTCCAATACTGGAGTGATAACTATTGTTGTAAGCAAATTCAATCAAAGGCAAAAATTGATCCCAACTTCCAGGTTGTTCTAGAACACAAGCTCTAAGAAGATCCTCCAACGATTGAATTGTCCTTTCTGATTGTCCATCAGTTTCTGGATGATAGGCTGAACTCAACTTTAACTTTGTACCCAAAGCCGCTTGCAAACTATTCTAGAAGTTTGATGTGAAACGTGGATCTCAATCGAATATGATGCTTGATGGAAAACCGTGTAGTCTAACAACCTCTTTGATGTATAAGTGAGCCAACTTATCCAAAGGATACCTGATGTTGATTGGAATAAAATGAGCAAACTTAGACAATCTATCAATTATAACCCAAATAGAATCATTGTCCGCCCGAGTTCTAGGAAAACTTGTGACAAAATCCATAGCTATGCTATCGCACTTCCAAACTGGAACATCTAGGGGTTGTAATTCTCCACTAGGTCTTTGATGCTCAATCTTAGCTTTCTGGCACACTAAACAAGAAAACACATACTCAACCACTTCTCTCTTCATGCCCGACCACCAAAACATCTTCGTCAAGTCTTGATACATCTTGGTAGCTCCAGGATGAATGCACATCTTGCTTTTATGGGCTTCATCCAAAATCAGTCTCCGTAGATCTGGATCTTGAGGTACATAAATTCGATTCTTGAACCTTAAGATCCCTTCTCTTCCTTCTTGAAACTCTGTCTCCTTCCCTTCTATGTGCAAAGCCTTTTTTCCTTGAAGTATCTGGTCGAATGCTTGAAGCTCTCGTATATTATTCAAGAAGTCATTTGTAATTGTAAGCATACCCAAGGTCATACCCTTTGGATTCATCCGAATCGCTAGGTTCAAGTCTCTAAACTCTTCGATTAGCTTCAACTCTTTCACCATAAGTGCAGACATGTGTAGAGACTTTCTGCTTAAGGCATCAGCTACCACGTTCGCTTATCTGGGGTGATATTGAAGTCCAAAGTCATAATCCTTGAGAAACTCCATCCATATCTTTTGTCTCATATTCAGCTCCTTCTGATCGAAAAGGTACTTCAAACTTTTATGATCACTAAAAACCTCAAATCTCACACCATACAAGTGATGTCTCCAAATCTTGAGAGCAAAGACCACGGCTGCTAATTCGAGATCATGGGTAGGATAGTTTTGCTCATGAGGCTTCAACTGCCTTGATGCATAAGATACCACCTTCTTATCCTGCATCAGCACACAACCTAAACCTTGCTTGGATGCATCACAATACACATTAAAATTAATGTTGGGGCTTGGAAGAGTCAACACCGGTGATGAAGTCAACCTCTTCTTCAATTCTTGGAAACTGTCCTCACACTTCCCAGTCCAAAAAAACGGTTTCCCCTTCCTAGTCAATTGGGTCAAAGGCAGCGCCAACCTTGAGAATCCTTCTATGAATCTCCTATAATAACCAACTAATCCAAGAAAACTCCTAATCTTTGTCACACTAGTTGGAGTAGCCCATTCCATTAATGCTTCTACTTTTGCAGGATCGACTGCAATTCCTTCATTGCAATTCCTTCATTGGAGATCACATGTCCGAGGAAATTCACTTTCTCAAGCCAAAATTCACACTTAGACAATTTAGCGTATAATTTGTTATCCTTCAAAGTCTTCAAAACAATCCTGAGGTGTGTTTCATGTTCTTCTTTGTTCTTGGAGTATAAAAGGACATCATTTATGAAGACCACTACAAATGAATCCAAAAAGCAATGAAATATTCTATTCATGTAATCCATAAACACCGCAGGAGCATTTGTTATACCAAATGGCATCACAAGGTACTCAAAATGTCCGTAACGCGTTCTGAAAGTCGTCTTTGGAACATCTTCCAACCTGACACGAATTTGATAATAACCCGATCTAAGGTCAATCTTAGAGAATATTGAAGCTCCTCTAAGTTGATCCATTAAATCATCAATCCTGGGAAGAGGGTACTTGTTCTTTATTGTCACTTTATTCAACTACCGATAATCTGTGCATAACCTCATGCTACCATCCTTTTTCTTTACAAACAGAACAGGAGCACCCCAAGGCGATACACTTGGTCGGATAAATTGTTTCTTCAATAAATATTCCAACTATGACTTCAATTCTTCTAACTCCTTAGGAGCCATTCTATATGGAGCTATTGAAATAGGCCCAGCTCCAGGAACTAAATTATTAGTGAACTCAACCTCTCGTAGTGGTGGCAATCCGGATATGTCATCTGGAAAAACTTCCGGAAATTTAGAAACTACTGGCACTTGAATGATTTTTTGATCAACCTCTACTTTCAAAGAAGACAAGAGAATATATGCAAGAGCTCCTTCCTTCAAGGAGGTCTTTACTTGATTGGCAGTCATAAACTTCAATCCATCTTGATCCAAGACGGAGCAGTCTCGAGTTTGAAAGACTATGGTTTTGTCAAAGCAATTTAAGAGAACATGGTTTGCAAACAACCAGTCCATTCCCAAAATTGCATCCAAATCAGACATGTGCAAGCAAATCAATTCAATCAAAAATGTCCTGCCCTTGATGACAAAGGACAATTCATACATAACATAGATGCCACTACAGGTGCATCGGTTGGAGTAGAGACAATCAAATCGAATGGTAAAGAGTCAACGGGTAGCCCCAATTGCTTCACACGGTTGGTAGATATAAATGAATGACTTGCACCTGAATCATACAACACAATTAAAGGAACTTCATTAACAAAGCACGTACCCTGAATCAAATCTTCTGAGCGAGTAACCTTAGTCCCACTCATGGTAAAAACTTGACCCTTCTGCCTGGGTCTAGAAGGAATCATGGAGTTCATCTCTTGTTTCAGCTTGGGGCAATCCCTTTTGAAATGTCCTAGGTCCTGGCAATAGTAGCATCCACTACCTAATCTTGGGCACATCGATCCATGATGATAGCGGTGACACCTGTTACACTGAGGAGCTCTATTTTGTTGTTAGTACTGATTTACAAAACCTTGATAAGAGTTTTGGGGCCTAAAAGTAGACCCTGTGTGTCGAGATGGTGGACGATAAGGCTTACGATTGATTTGCTACATTTTTTCTTTTCCCCGGTTTTGCATAATATTTCGTTGGGGAGAACTGCACTCCTCACTGCATCTTGTTCAGCCTTGGAATCATCTTCATACATGCGACACTTATTCACAAGGGTTGGGAAATCACGAATCTCCTGGTGGACAAACTCCCTTTTCAATTCCGGCCTGAGACCGCTCTCAAATTTTACACATTTAGAGCGTTCATTCGGGTTCTGATTAGAGTACGGGGAGAATTTGGCAAGCTCTTCAAATTTTGTTGCATACTCTCCTACAGACATGCTTCCTTGATCTAATTAGAGGAATTCAATTTTCTTCTTTCTCCTTAGATCATCGGGAAAATATTTCTGTAAGAACTTCTCCTTGAAAAGCACCCAGCATTGGGATCCCAAACTTTAGAAATATGATATTGGTAATAGTTTGATGATCGTTTTACCATCATTGTGTGAAGATGAAATTGCCCCCACCCACTTAGAAACATAGTTAACTGCCACCAAGATATATTTGTTGTTGTTTGAAGTAAGAAAAAGGTCCATATAGTCAACTCCCTATACATCAAATATCTCTAAATCAAGGATGGGGTTTATTGGCATTTCATGTCTTTTTGATATATTCCCCACCCTTTGGCAAAAATCACATATGAGAACAAAATTTCTTACATCTATGAATATGTGTGGCCAAAAGAAGCCACATTGGAATATCTTCGCTATTGATTTTGAAGTACTGGCAAGGCCTCCATAAGAGGTAGAGTGGCAACAACTCAAGATCTTTGGCACTTCTTCTTATGAAACACATCTTCTGTAAATATCATCAGCATAGAGTCGGTAGAGGTAAGGATCATCCCAAACATACTTCTTCTGATATGAGAATAATTTTTTCCTACTGTAGTGTCATTTTAGGTGGAAGAGCTTTGTTGACCAAATAGTTCATAAAGTCAACATAACAAGGTGCCTCTATAGTAGCGAGAAGGAGAAGTTGTTCATCGAGAAAAGAATCATCAATAGGTATATCCTTATTCCCTCCACATGGATGTTCAACCCGAGATAAGTGATCTACAACTGGATTATTTGTCCCATTTCTGTCAACAATCTCCAAATCAAATCCTTGTAGAAGGATAATTCATCAGATGAGCGATGGCTTGGCTTATTTCTTAATCATTAAGTATCTCAGTGTTGAGTGATAGTGTAGACTACAACTTTAGAACCTACTAGGTAGGACCTAAATTTTTCGAAAGCGAACACAATGGCTAGTTGCTCCTTCTCACTAGTGGCATAGTTGGCTTGAGCCCCATCAAGTGTTTTGCTTGCATAGTAGATGACATGTATATTCTTATCCTTCTTTTGACCCAACACTGCTTCCACATCATAGTCACTAGCATAACACATCACTTTAAAGGGAAGATTAAAGTTTGGGGTTTGCAATATTAGTGCAGTGACCAATGCATCCTTCAACATGCAAAATGATTCTAGACAAGCAACACTAAAATCAAATGCAGTATCTTTCATCAAGAGGTTAGAAAATTGTTTCACAATTTTAGAAAAATATTTTATGAATTTGTGGTAAAATCCTACATGGTCTAAGAAACTCCTAACATCTTTTATGTTAATTAGTGGTGGAATATTTTTTTATTACTACAAAATTTGCCTTGTCCACATCTATCCCTTTTCCTGAAATTAAATGCACAAACTATAGATGGCAAAATGGGCATTACCTGCATACCCGCCCACATAGCCCGTGATATTTTGCAAGCAGGGCATGTACATTTTTCTCATTTGTCCGTTTTGCTTGGCCTGTTCGCCCACGAGCATTTTTAATGGGCAACACGGACATAATGTATGATTCACTTCCTAACATCTCTTTAATATTTTGGTTAAGTTTGTTAAACAATCATACAATGAAAGTCCTTAAACAGAAAAATCTTCCATAAAAACTTCCATTGTGTTTTCTATAAAATCAGAAAATGTTGCAGGCATGCATCTTTTGGAAAGTGGTTGGGCCTTACATAGCCCAAAATGCATTCTCCTATAGACAAAGGTGTCATAAGGACATGCGAAATTGGTTTTCTGTTGGTCTTCAAGGTGGATGGGGATTTGATGAAATCCCGAGTACCCATCTAAATAGAAGAAATATTCATGTGTAGCAAGCCTTTCAAGCATTTGATTAATGAATGAGAGAAGGAAGTGATCTTTCCTAGTGACTATGTTTAATTTTCTATAATCAATGCATATTCTCCAGCATATGATTGTTCTAGTTGGTATTAATTCACTTTTTCATTTTTCACAACGACCATCCTTCTTTTTTTAGGAACCATGTGAACTAGGCTCACTCATTAACTATTAGATATTGGGTATATTACCCCAATATCTAAAAGTTTCAACACCTCTTTCCTAACTATTAATTTATATTAGGATTTAGTATCCTCTGATTTTCAATTGAAGTTTTATGGCTACGTTCCATGAAAATTGTATGCCTACAAATCGAAGGGTTTATGCCATTAATATCATCCAATGTGTATCATATTACTTTCCTATGCATTCTTAGGACCCTTAGCAATTTTTCAATTTCCAATTTAGCATTAACAACAATAGGATAAGATGAATTGGGTACAATAAATTCATACCTGAGGGTGGAGGGGAGTGTTTTAAATTCAATTCTTTGTGCTTCCTCTCCTCTCAATCTTTAGATTTGGACATTATCTTCAAGTTCTCATCTTGTGGGTTGTGAGGGAGTGTTAGGATTGCATTTAGAAATTCAATTACCTCATTCACTTCCTCATCAACATTTGAAGTGTCACCATCTACCATGCATCTTGAGTGCAAGGGAGTCTTATAATGCACTATAGTTGCTTCCTCTTTCACAACTTGGTTCAACATATCAATCTGACAACATGAGTCCTCAAGAGAAGGATGATTAATAGATTTAGCAATATCAAATTCAATATTTTCATCCCATATGCTTAGGGAAAGTCTTCCATTCTTTACATCAATTATAGCACCAACGGTAGCCAAAAAGGGTCTACCTAGTATGATTGAGATTTGTGAATCCTCTTCCATCTCTAGTAATACGAAATCCTTTGGAATGAAAATTTTTCCAACTTTGATAACAACATCATCCAAGATGCCTATAGGAAAATTAACTGACCTATCCGCTAATTGAAGTGATATAGTATTGGGTTTTAGTTAACCCACTTCTAATTTTATCCATATGGATAAGGGCATGAGACTCGCACTTGCCCCCAAG
Source organism: Lupinus angustifolius (assembly GCF_001865875.1). NCBI lineage: Eukaryota > Viridiplantae > Streptophyta > Magnoliopsida > Fabales > Fabaceae > Lupinus > Lupinus angustifolius. Next base: position 9,878 of record NW_017723189.1, read on the forward strand.
TCATATAGAGCACAACCAAAACTAGTTTTACCAATTAGATAAGAGTTAGAAAAACTACCAGGTTTTTTTAATTTAGGAGGCAATTTGTTTTGAATTAAAGCATTTCACTCCTCATTTAAAGAAATTGTTTCACAATCCCCTAGTCTTCCTTTTTTAGATAAAATATCCTTAAGAAATTTTGTTTATGAAGACATCTCCTACCGTGCCTCAATGAAGGGCAAGCTGATATATAATTTCTTAAGAATTTTCAAAAAATTCCCAAATTTCTTTTCTAATTTTTCCTTTGCTAATCTCTAGGGAAAAGGAACTAATGGTACATATAGTGATGGAGATGCATACTTAGACACCTTTTCAAAAATTTATTCCCCTTTAAGGGGTTGTGTCTTAGTATGCTCCTCTTCCACTTGTGCATCTTTCCTACTTTAGGAATATCACTTAGTTTATTTCCACTCCTTAATTTGACAGCCTTGCAATGTTCATCATTTGGATTTTTCGGTTGTCCTAGAAACATCTTTGTTTGCCTATTAGGATTACTAGCTTGTTGGACAATTTGTGTTTCCAAAACTTTACCATGGGTGTCCTAGAAACTTTACCATGTTCAGGTTCAATGAATTGTTTGCATTCAGACCATTCATACATTTTTGCTCCACATCTCTCACGTGTTGTAGTTACATACCCAATAGCATTAGCATGGTATTTTTCCATCTTTCCAAACTTTTGAGAAAGGTTCTCCAGCGTGGAAATTACCATTTCCATTTGATTTCCTGAATATTACGCACCAGAGTCCCTCCATGGATGATGTCTCATCTCATTTTCCCATTGACGATGATTGGAAACCACATTCTCTATGATCTTTGAAGCGGCATCAATTCCTTTGCACATAAAGACACCACCTGCTGAAGAGTTCATCAATTATTGTGATGGAAAGTCTAGCCCACTGTAGAAGTTTTGAATCAACATCCAAGGAATATCATGATGAGGGAAAGCTTCAGTCGGCTTATTTAATCATTCTCAAGCTTCAACAATTGACTCCCCATCATTTTTTATTGAAGTTTTAGATGAGGTGCCTATAATGCACAATTTTGGAGGGAGAAAAGTATTTGTTGAGAAAAGCCTCCTCTAAAGTTCGACATGTTGGTTGAAATTTAACATTTTGATTTCTTAGTCACAAATTAGCTCTGTCTCAAAGGAAAATGGGAAAATGTGGAGACGAATGGCATCTTCAGAAGCCTTATGGATCCTTACAGTCGCACAAAATTCCAAGAATTAATCAATATGGGCATTTGGATCTTCATGAGCTACTCATCCAAATTGGTTTTGCATCACTAGTTAGATCAGTATAGATGGCAAAGAAAAGTTCATTGCCTCAATAGTTGGATGGATTATTCCAGGACTTGAACTACGAGAATTAAGGGCTACATAGTCATGAAGTGATTTTTCATCTCATTTAGCCATTGTTTGTACATGTGCATGTCTTTCTCTTGCGTTTTCTCTTTATTGCCTTATTCTATGGAAAGTCCTTTCTGGCTCCGAGTAGTAATTCGAACTTTGCATAAACCAAATGGACAATTTGCAGAGGTACCAAGAAAAAGGAAAATGTGTAATACACTAGAGTAAAGTAATGAGTTAATTGAGAATCAAAAACATTTTGTCAGAGTCCTCGACAACGGCGCCAAAAACATGACAGGGAAAATTGCAAGTGCATGATTAAATTGTCAAGTAATAAAATATTGATCCCACGAGGACTGGAAAATTCATTTAATTATAACAATTAATTTATATTTAATTCAAATTAGGATTAAACGTGAATTTAGAACAATTGAACAACTAGCAAGAATAATTAAGAAATTAGTAAAAAAATATTGAAATCTAATTTATGAACAGTTCCCAGGATAAGGATTATCGCATTTACACTTGTAAATCCTTGTTGTGCTCATTTTCATAAATTAAGTTGGGAGGGTGAATTGCTCTTGGGTATGTGGCATCATCTCTCAAGCTCCAATATGTATGCTCAATTGAAGTCACACCTACTCTTGTGGTATGATTATCAATCGAATTATTTACTTGGATCTTTCTATCCAATCACTTCGTAGAAACCCAAGGTGAATTCTAGAAACCCCGAGATACCTAAGACTACTCTCATGAATTAGGATTCTAGTTTGAATAACTGAATGGTAGGATAGTTGGGTTCACCTCTCGGTGTTTCCCTAGCATGTCTATGATATGTAATTTGTTGGTCATACAACTCACACAAATAAAACTCAGTTTAATGATTCAAATCACAACACAAAATGAAATAGAAGTAAGAACAAGTGTTTTTTGAATGTAAAAGGGCATGACCTCAATCTTAGAAACAAAAGGGATTACTCACTCATGATGAAGAAGAGAATATCAAATTCTAAATTAGAGAATTATAATGTAAAGTGTGTTTCAACCTTGAGGGAGTATTCTTATTTATCCTACTTACAAAAGATTGGGCTAAGCCCATCAAAACAAATCTAAAAATCTGAAAAATAGGAATAGAATCTACCATCAACGGCTCTGGGTGTGGGACATGGCCTGGCCGTGGATTGTGGTCCCTTCACTTTAAGTTGTTTCTATTTGATCCACGCTCCAAGGCAATTTCAATTGGTCTTCGCATAGCCTCAACACTGAATTTCATCTTCTTGCACTCAATCTCTACTCTGTTTGGCTTCAATTCATCCAACCTGCACAATATAGCCAAAAACATCCGCTCAACCGAATAAATGGAAATATAAGCTAAAAACAATCCTAAAGTTCTAATTATATCCTAAAATGTAAGTTAAATACAATGCAAATATAGCATAATTTCATACTCATTAGGCATACCCTATAAAGACGTTCACTCACCCCCACAGAAAGCTACTCAATAGAGAAGACACTCTTCTTAAGTGTCAAATTTATAATATTTTATATACTCTTTTTATGGCACTTTAAATACTTAATCAACTCAAGTGAATCAAATTGTCCTCATATATGATTCAAACTTGTTTAAATGACCAAATATCAACTTTGGAGTGTTTTGTAGGCTCAACCTAGAGGAATAATTGCAAAAAAAAGGATCCGGACAAAAACAAGAATTCATTCATGACATGTCGGAGTAAAATCATGATAACTCCTTCACCCACAGTTGTATTGGTCTGAAATTTTGATATGTTATTCCTAACTAAGGGAGCTTTAATGTGAAATGCCACATTGTCGTAATAAGCAAAACTCACTGCAATGAGCATAGGTTTTCGCGCTATGCACACATATCAGCGAAAATTAGCATTTGGCTATCCTTTGATATGTGCTTAGCACACCCACTTGCGATGAGCGTAGTGGGTGGAGCACTGAGCGCCCGGAGGTGCGCCCAACGCAAGTTTGTGGGTTGAAATGTCACCAAAAGCCAGATAGAGGTACGGTGAGCACATAGGACCACACTAGAACACTATATAAGGACTTCCAACTCGAACAATTGGATATACACATTGTAATATTGATTTATAATATTTCTTTTCTGAGTTTCTAAGGTACTTTAGCTCATTTTTATCATGGGCTCGAGGTGTAAGTATTAGAGGAGTTAAACTATACTCATTTGTGTGTGGTTCTACCACCCCATGGTTGTATTTTATCTCCATCCTACTTACACCTTGTGAACATGACTGACTAAAATCCTTATTGGGATTGAGTGTACCGTGAGCTTGATGTATACACACTGATTCATTATTAATTTATGAGGTTTTGATTATATTTGAGTTTTGTTTTTATTATATGCTTGCTTGAAGTTTAGTCATCTTATTGCATGATTATTAAATAATTTGTTTAGTCTCTTACTTTCATTATTCTGAACTTTCAAAACTCAACAAGTAGTAAAGTAGTATATTTGCTAGACATAGTTTTGTATTATTTTCCATTTTATGCACTTCTCTTTTTGGTATATAGACATAGAACTATTATTGTGATTTTATAACTCTTAAACTGAATAGCATGTGTCACTAGACATACATATGTCCTTGAAGGTTCATAAAACTTAATTTTATCATTGTAGTTAGTAGATATAGATCTATCTATGATAAAGTACTAGCATAGACCAAGACATTGGCGGCTAGTACAAATGAGGTATTGCATTTTAACTCAACTTACATGCTTGCAACACTAGATATAAGGGCATGATATTGTAAGTCATATTGCTTATTCTTATGAATCAAAGTCACTAGACATAGGTCTTTCTTGCATAAGTTGCTAAATTGATTGAGGAATTACGTATTAGTAATTTTGTTTGATACATAAGAATAAGAAATATGACTTACAATATCATGCCCCTATGTCTAGTGTTGCAAGCATGTAAGTTAAGTTAAAATGCAACACCTAATTTGTACTAGCCGCCAATGTCTTGGTCTAAGCTAGTACTTTATCATAGGTAGATCTATATATAGTAACTACAATGATAAAATTAAGTTTTATGAACCTTCAAGGACATCTGTATGTCTAGTGACACATGCTATTCAGTTTAAGAGTTATAAAATCACAATAATAGTTCTATGTCTATATACCAAAAAGAGAAGTGCATAAAATGACAAATAATACAAGACTATGTCTAGCAAATATACTACTTATTGAGTTTTGAAAGTTCAGAATAATGGAAGTAAGAGAATAAGCAAATTATTTAATAATCATGCAATAAGGTGGTCAAACTTAAAGCAAGCATACAGTAAAAACAAAACTCAAATGTAATTAAAACCTCATAAATTAATAATGAATCGGTGTGTATACATCAAGCTCATGGTACACTCAATCCCAATAAGGGTTTTAGTCAGTCATGTTCACAATGTGTAAGTAGGATAGGAATAAAACGCAACTTATGGGGTAGTAGAACCACACACAAATGAATTCTTGTTTTTGTTTGGATCCTTTTTGTTTTTGCAATTATTCCTCTAGATTGAGCATACAAAACACTCCAAAGTTGATATTTGGCCATTTAAACAAGTTTGAATCATATATGAAGACAATTTCATTCACTTGAGTTGATTAAGTAGTTAAAGTACCATAAAAAGAATATATAAAATATTATAAATTTGGCACTTAACAAGAGTGTCTTCTCCGTTGAGAAGCTTTCTGTGGGGGTGAACGTCTCTACAGGGTAGGCCTAATGAGTGTAAAATTATACTATATTTGCATTGTATTTAACTTACATTTTAGGACATAATTAGGACTTTAGGATTATTTTTAGCTTCTATTTCCCTTTGTTCGGTTGAGCAGATATTTTGGCTATGTTGTGTAGGTTGGATGGATTGTAGCCAAACAGAGTAGGGATTGAGTTCAAGAAGATGGAATTCGGTGTTGAGGCTATGTGAAGACCAATTGAAGGGTCAAAATAAGTTGCCTTGGAGCATGGATCAAAGCGAAACAACTTAAAGTGAAGGCACCACAATCCACGGCCAGGCTGTGTCCCACACCCATAGTCGTGGATGGTAGATTCTGAAAGTACAAAGTGTCAAGATAGCACTATTATCTTGCCTAAGTTTTGATGAAGACAAAGGAATTAGGGAAAGCTTAAAGATACCTCAACAAATGAACATGCCAAGGACTCAAGAGCTTCATGTCTAACCTAGAGTCTTAGATACGTGTCTTAGTTATTGAGTCTAGGTTAGGTAAGCCTAGATGCAAATCTCACAAGTTCTAAAAACTACCAAATCATTTACATGAGACATGCCATCTAGATTATTATATGTTCATGCATTAATCATACATGTTACTTGTGTATTTTTGGCATAACATAATGGTAAAACATGTATAGTTGATAAGCATAACATATAGGTAGTTTACTATTTAATCCCTTAGTTGAAAATATGTCAGTTAATTGATTGGAAAATATGTTAATCGATTAACGTGAAATCAATTTTAACAGATAACTGAAAAACATAATTCAGTTATTCTCAACAGCACGTTAATCGATTAAAAGGATACTTAATCGATTAATTGGGCATTAAACAGCTTTTCTATATAAATTGTGATTTTACACCATGCTTCAAACATTCATTTTTAGAATTGCTAAGTTACATATTTTTGTGCTCATTGTATATTATATAGGCAGAGAGAATTGCATGTGAGAATAGTGAGAGATAATATCATGCTTATGGATTAAAATATCATTCATTGCATGTGATTAAATGTGTTCATTGTCGTGCCCTGATTTTCGGTTGTACGACCTCATTTGGAGTCGCCACTACATTTTTTCCATAAAAAGAGTAGAAAAATATTTTGGCCTTAGACTTTGATATCTAGGTTCGGGAGTCGATTACACACTAGGGAAGTTATTAGTGCCCCAGTTGCCCGTTTGAACGGTACCCTACTAAATTGCATGGATTATTAATTGTGTTATAATTATATTTTTACCAAAAAAAAACTTTATTTTATTATTATGTCTGACAAGAGTGATCTTGGTCCTATGTATCCCTTTTGGGAATCAAGACTATGGAGTTCTTTAGGTAGAAAAAGTTTATTTGGTTGGGTTAATTTTATTTATTAAAAATAGTAAGGTTTAAATTATTTTTTGAGAAAAAGATATGAGTAAAGCATAGCCCTTACGTCCAATACCGCGTCTCATATTAAAGTTTGGTTAAGAAATTCGAATTTTTGTTTTTTTTTTATTTAAAAAATAACATCTTTTTAAGACGTGAAAATATAATTAGTCCTATTACTCATAAGGAAGTGAAGTGTAGCCTTTACGTCCGACACCGCATCATACCTTACAAATCTTTGAGTTAAATATGTTTTAAATTGATATATAATGAGAAACTAATTAATTACATATTTTGCTTCAAAACTAAATATTTATTAAAAAAAATGTTGTAGTATGTATGCAGAGAGTGTATTGTTTATACATTTACCTTTTTGATGTAGTTATAATTATATGTTACAATCGTGATAATTATTATTACTAATGCAATTATTGATAACAAAAATAAAACAACTATACAAGAAAGTAATCAAAATGACATACCTCTCATAGCGAATCCAACAACAATGAAATGCTGCAACACGAAAAAGGTGCAAAAAAGGCTAACCAATGCAAACAGACATATAGTAGAGGTAGGGACTTTGTGTAGCACAGATTCAGAGACATCGCTTGGACATGTATATGAAGCTTCTCTACAATGTATACTAATGCAATTATAATTCCTCTTGAGTTTCTTTGTATTTTTTTCTCATTTTTTGGGCGGTGTTCTTGTGTATGAGAGATCTTGAATTATTGTGGATTTCTTGGTCTTTTGTTGGATGAATATGTGTGAAAGATAATGTCTAGAGAAGAGAGAAATGATTGAAAAATGAATTTTTTTTGGTTGAGAGGATTGTTGTGATGTAGTAGATTATACTTTTTGGATGGTTCTCGTTATCTTTTGGTTGAGGATTCTTGGGAATAGGTGATGAATGAAAGATTTTTTTAGATGAAATTTGATGGAGGATTTTTTTAGAATGAATGATTTTTTAGAGGATAGTGATTTGTTTCAAGGATTTTGATTTCATGTCTCATATGCTTATTTAAAGTTGAATTTTGACACATGCTTAAAAATCAAATCAAATCCCCTATTAACTTCAAAGAGAAAGTTAAGGAGATTTTAATTTTTTCTTTTAATAAAAATTCAAAAATTTGATTTATGCTATTATGATGTTTAAAATTCAAATTTAATAAAAGTCATAAATTCAAATTTAAATCATTTTTATTTTGGAACACATAAAAATGTTATTTTTTATATAAACTCAAAGTGCAAAGTGTCAAGATAGCACTATTAGCTTGCCTATGTTTGGATGAAGACAGATTTAGTGAAAGCTTAAAGATAACTCAACAAATCAACATGCCAAGGACTCAAGAGCTTCATGACTAAACTAGAGTCTTAGATATGTGTCTTAGTTATTGAGTCTAGGTTACGTAAACCTAGATGAAAATCTCACAAGTTCTAAAAACTATCATATCATTTACATGAGACATGCCATCTAGATTATTATATGTTCATGCATTAATCATACATTTTATTTGTGCATCTTAGGCATAACTTAATGGTAAAACATGTATAGTTGGTAAGCATAACATATAGGTAATTTACCATTTAATCTCCTAACTGAAAATATGTCAGTTATTCGATTAAGTAAGGCGTTAATCGATTAACGTGAAATCAATTTTAATTTGTTTCAACAATAACTGAAAAACATAATTCAGTTATTCTCAACAGCTCGTTAATCGATTAAAAGGGCACTTAATCGATTAACTAGGCGTTAAAACAGTTTTTCTATATAAACTGTGATTTTACACCATGCTTCATGCATTCATTCATTCATTTTTAGAATTGTTAAGTTTCATATTTTTGTGCTCCTTGTATGTCATATAGGCAGAGATAATTGCATGTGGGAATAGTGAGAGATAGTATCATGCTTAAGAATTAAAATGTCATCCATTGCATGTGATTAAATGCGTTTATTATTCTATCTTTTCTTGCATGATTCTTTCATTTCTTTTAGAGATTTCATAGGGTAGAAATTACATATTTCAGCATGATTCTGATCTTATACATATTCTTGATAATTAGTGAGATTTGTATAGGGTTTGTAGTTTGTTTTTAATTGTAATATTTGAGTCATTTTGTGCTTCATAATAGTTTTTGTGACAAGGAAAGTCGTCTCTTGGTGTCTTACCACCAACGAGATACACAAAGTCTTCACCAAGACTTGGAGGTCTTGAGTTTAGAACATACTATTGGTTGGGGTTGGATCGTAGGAAAAGGTTTCCTAGGCGATTAGTGTAGTCAAACCAAGGTAGGGGTTCTGCAAATTCAAGAAGGTAGCATCAAAGGTATTGTAATTGGAAGTGTGTATGTAATATACATTTGTTTCAATTTTAGTGAAGAAAATCTCCCGAGTTCGAAAGCGGAGGACTGAATGTAGTTTTGAAGTGGACCGCAAAACGAACCAGTATAAAAACCTTGTTGTAGGCTGTTTCTTACCCTTATCTCTTTACTTTTTCAAGTTTTTTAATTGCCTATTTTAGCTGATAATTTGAATATTGTAATTATGTCATATAAAGATCAATTATGTTCAAATATATTTACCGTATCATTTCTGTATAATGGGTGAGTGTCTGTGCAATCAAGTCATTCAGCAACTATTTGTTTTATGTGAATTAATCGATTAAGGCAGTTCTTTAATCGATTAACTGGGTGATTTTCCATAATAGGGTTTTTTGTGAATAGCGGTATTTGGGAACTGCGACACCTATTCAACTCCCCTTCTATGTGTATTTTGTCACTGATACCTAACAATTAATTGCTAGTGTTATGTTCAATATTGCTAATTTGTCACATGCACATTCTTTTTTGTATAACCAATGATATCTCACTCTTTCTAATATCCAAATTAGGCATTAAAAATAAATCTTAACATAATCGAAGAAAGGAAATTAACAACTTCTCAAATATTATAGGCTTTTATTTATATATATATATATATATATGTATATATATATATATATATATGTATGTATATATATATGTATATGTATATATATATATGTATATGTATATATATATATGTATATGTATATATATATATGTATATGTATATATATATATGTATATGTATATATATATATGTATATGTATATATATATATGTATATATATATATGTGTATATATATGTGTATATATATATATATGTGTATATATATATGTATATGTATATATATATATATATATGTGTATATGTATATATATATATATATATGTGTATATGTATATGTTTGAAAACATTGAAACATCTTTTCCTTCATATACCAGGTTGGAAAGACTGATTCATTTGGTAATAAGACCATGTTGGAAATGGATTTACACACTAGTAACATAAAAAATTACAAAAAAACTGTATAATAGATATCAAAATGTTTAACATGTTTGCATTCACGGCTCAACAAAGAATTAAACCAACTAAAAGTATTCTACAATACACTCATGAATCTAGACCAATCTCACAGCCCAAAATAGAATATGCGCCCATAATAAAATCATCACAAGAAATACCATGTAATATGCATGAACTCACAATCAAACCTACACAAAATAAAGAGTGGAGACACTTCATACTTCTCCAATTATAACACTTTGACAAACTTATTCAATCTTCGTCATTGTACTTTGTCAAAGAATTAATTATACTTCCCCAGGACACATATATAATGGTTTATCCCAAATAACATATCAAACATGTGGAACATATTACATCGTGCTCATTCTTTCCCAAATGCAGCATGAGAACACAAGTACCAGTCAAAGAATAAACTGAAATGACACTGAAATGACACTGAAATGAAGAGTTTCACTTGCACACTCAAATCGAAAGTGAAATTAAAAGTGTCGGTTATCACTGACTATATTGGGAAACAAATAAAAAATCTTAGATCGAAGAATAATAGAGAACGAGTATGTACCAAAATAGTGCCATAAAATCAAATATGGAGGTCACCGGCGCATGGATAAATGGCGAGGACTAGTAGCATATGAAATGGAAGAATCAAAGTTCACAGAGAAAAAAAACGGGAATGAAACGGAAGAATGATAAATCGGGGTTTGATGTGTGCTGATTAGGTTTTGTAATGAGAAACTAATAGTGAAGGTTGACTAATTAAATAAAAACCTTCACTATCTATTTAGTTAATTGTCTGGCTTGCCTATTTAATTTATTTGTGGAGGTTTCAATAACCTCCACACAAAAACCTCCACAAAATGCAAAATTTAGTGTAGTGAATATGCATGATGTTGGTTGATACTAAGAAGACATGAGATTGAGTGTTGAGTGAATGTGAGATATATAGTGTTTTAATGAACTTGCACTAGACTAGCACTTTTGGATTTGTCTTAATCTCTTTATTTGCTATGTGATTGTGATACATGGATAGAATCAAATCAGTTATTTTTTTACACCCACTCGACCAAAAAGTAACCAAAATTATATGATTATTCCTTGTTATGCCCTTTTGAGCTTAAAGATTGTTTATTGATTGAACACTTGCTAGGTTTAAAAATCTATCTACCCTACTTCTAGTAGGATATGAGAGCAAGGTGTACGATTATACTAAGTTAGGGAGAGAAAAATATATGTATGGAAGAAAATGGAAAACAAAGTATTGTAGTATACCATTCATCCCATGAAACTAATAAAAATAAATACTCCACAAAAAGGAGAAAAGGGTATGAATGGTGGAAGAATGAAATGAAAAAAAGGAATTACAAACAAAGGACTTCTAGTGTAAGTAGAATTGATGCATAAAGTTAGAATTAGCTCTCTTGCCTATTAGAACTTTTGTATCCGAAAAAACCATGTTGCTTGTAGCCTAGCCACATTACAGGCCAAGTAACACTTTAGTGATCATGTTAAAACTTTTACTAATAATTATTGAGATGTATGCCAAGTCTGATTTCATAATTAGAATATGGTTGATGTGGTCCTAATTATAATTGTGATGTTATTATGAAGATTTCCCACCCATAATTATAAGTATTATATAATTATTAATGGGTTGGTATAGTGATGTAAGGTTTTATTGGATCTCTAAATACTAAAAGTTGAAGGATTCAATTTCTCAAATCAACATTTGTTAATAGGGCAGTCATGCATTCAAGAGGAATTAATTCCTTAACTATAGGTGATGTGATAACCTTAGTTATACAAAAAAACAACATTTCAATTATTAAACAATCAAAACCTAAGAGAAAATGATTGATTTTTTTAGCATGAAATCAATATCAATATTAGGGGTGTAATTGGTTCTGGTTTAAAACGCAAAACTGATAAAACCGAACATAACCAAACTGAAAAATATGGATTGTTTCAGTTTCGTGGTTTGGTTATTTATGTACGGTTCAGTTTATGATTTTAGAAATTTAGGAACTGTTGGAACCAAACTGAACCCATATTAAAAGAAATAGTTATTAGGGAATGATGTTTTTTTGTTGTCTAAATTCTTCAACCAACTTTGTGGCTTAAAGTTTAAATTTTGTATGAAATGTATTGTTACATATGTTACTAAATTGTTATTATATTAGTACTATATAAGTTATTACTTACTTAATTGTTTTCTAATGTCTTGATGATTTGGAACATATCTTCCAACTTTTGTGGTATTAAGTTTGCAACTAACATATACCATACATTGTTATATGTGTTACTAATTGTAATGTTATATATGTAACTATTATATGTTTTACTAATTGATGTATATGTTACTAATTGTGAATTATATTGTTATATATGTTATAAATAAATATATATGTTACATTGTTATATGTGATAATTCACTTTTTTACATAAATTACATAATTGTTATATATTACTAACAAATAATTATGAGTTTCAATTTTTTTATTCATCTACATATGATTCCTAATGTTTGATGATAATAGTAGTGTTTTTAATTTTATGAACAAAAAATATTTCTTGTAATATATTTTGAACTTTCCATTGATACAATATTTTTTATAAAAAAATAATAGGAATAACTGTAAAACCGAACCATTTAAGAGCAGGCTGATTCGGTTCTTATAATTAAATTTGTGGTTAATTAAATTATATCTGGCCATGTGTTTGTCTTCAATTTGGTCAGTGAAATACACAAAAAAACCAAACTGAACTAAATTTTTACACCCCTAACATATATTGCATATGAAAGTCGTTTTGCTGACAAAAGTCAAAAACTTTCATCATTTATCTGCTGCACGACAGTTTTGTTGCAAAAATAGGAAAGATATGTGTCTTGTGGGTGTGAAAGATTTTGTTTCTGAGACAAAACTCATTTTCTTAATGCTTATATCTGAAAAGAGATTAGTCTAAATAAATATTAATTCTACAAAATACATATCAATAGTATAAAATTACAGCTAAATTCTATGACTAATTTGATGAACTTTTGAAGGGAAAATTAATTAATTAATTAGTACTCTTAAGTAATTTTTTTGATTTAAATAACTCTTTTAACTTTGGAGTGCAATAATACTAGTCATTATTATTATATTTATCTTTCTCATTGTACAAAATATAATAATTTTGTGCGTTTATATGATATGTATTGTGTATTTTTAGTTTTTTTCAAATATACACTTTATTTGGTTATTAATTTTTTCATCGCTTACGTGAATCGATAACTTATTAAATATGACAAGAATATATATGAAAATAATAATTAATGTATTAACTATATTTTGTTAAGAAAAAAATCTTCTAGAAAATAGTATAAATGTGTTAACTATATTTTGTTAAGTAGCAACTCTCCCTTAAATAAAATCATTCGTCTCTATTTTATTTTTCTGTCTTTCTTCTCTCCTTAGCTACCAATGGTAGCATAGTAAAAAAACTTGAAGGAACATGTGCCCTAACATAAAATTTGTGCTTAAAACTGCTGAAGTATGCCTATGTGAGGTTTCAAGAGCAGCACTAACTTTAGGGTGGACTTAACTCTTAAATAAACTTTAGGATGGTCTTAAATATCAATAATGCTGTGTTTGGTTTGGAAAAAATGTAAACAAATCAAATAGAGGGTTGAAGGAAGGAAAAGTACAAAGTAATTTGTGGTAATTTTTTTCGTTTTTTATTTGGAAAGAAAGTGAAATGAAAGGGAGCATTTGTCAAATATCATAGATGGGGATAAGGTTTGGGCATATAGGTGAAGGTAACGATGACCAAAAGTTATGTATCTAAATCCCAAGCCAATTATATTTCATTAAATAATATAAAATTTTATTTTATGTTTTTATTATTATTTTTAATTGGATTGATACACAAATAAGACATAAAAAGTGATACAGGTTGGTGGAAAGAAAATTGTTGTTATGGACATATGCTAATTTTTTAAAAGAAGGAATCAAAATAAAATATCTCCTTATATCAGGAGATAACTTATCTCCTTACATTCAGTTAGTGTTTGACAAGTGTCTTAATTTTTATTATATTTTAAACGTAAACTTCTAGAGTGAAGGAAAGTAAAACACATGTTAAACACTGGCTGGATTTAAGGAGATAAATTATCTCTTGTTGTAAGAGATATGTTATTCTCATAAGCAAATGATGTCCCAAACATGTCATGAATCATATTACACATCAATAACAATGAAGAAAGAATTGAAAATTAATGAATATTTAATTTTTTAATTAACCTATCATGTTTTTATTATTATGGAAAATGATTTGAGATATGGGTTGGAATAGTTGTCTATTCAATATTTTCATACTTCCACTTTTCTCCATATGTTCCAAACGAGGAAAAGGTGATTATCCCACATATCCCAATTTTCTCTAAATGTTCCAAATGAGGAAAAAGTGATTATCCCACATCTCCCCATCCATTTCTTTGTTCCTACTTTTAATCATTCCAAACAAAGGTTAAGGCTCTGTCTCTTTGTGGTGCTTGCAAAATCTCCATTCCTAGTTCTAACTGTGAATGTAGTCACATGTCCTCACTCTTCTAAAATGGAAATTCACAAGTACTATTACTCAAATATATTATTCATGAATAACACTCTTAATAGAAATATTCTTTGGAGCAACATTTACTGGATGGGGTAGCCATGATTTTCAAAAGGGATTACTTCCTTGTTAAAAAAGGTGAAAAAATATTTTTGGTAGTACCAAAAAACAATTTAATAGAAATAAAAATTCAAAGAAGCAAATTAACCATAACTATGGCTATTTGTGATTTGTAATCAATTATTGATAACATATTTTACAAAAGAATGAAATTAACATTGAACTAATAATTTATTTATTGAATTATTGATTGTTTTTTAATTGGTAAATATTGTAATAAGGAGTGGAAAAGAATGAAAAACTATATTTTTCGGGGTTTGAATTCATACTCACATTTTATTTCCTATAGTTTTACCAACTAAGTTGCGACTTAAAATATTAAATAATTGATCATAATTCTTTATTATCGGATGAAAATCTTATGGCAACATCAAATCAAATTATTATACTTTTTGTAATGGGATAATTGATATCAGATTGGATAAGAGAAAACAAATTAATTTATGGCGTAAACAAATTAAAGTATAATTATTTATTGATAATATAAGAGAAAACATTTATGTACCCAAAAAATAAGTAGAAAACATTTGCTGACTAAGTCTTCTAAATTTAAAAATAATGTGTGAAGTCCCATTTTGAAGAATAAAATAAAGGTTAATTTAATTGGTAAGGAACAAACCTATAATCCACAAGGTGTGAGTATGAATATTATCTTCAGATCTATCATAACCTTGGGAGCCATCATAACCTAATTCACGTAAACTGTTATTTATATATTCTATGCAACTTTTATGCAAGCTATACTCTTTAAATCAGCCCTAATTTCAAAATATACTCTTCAAAATATATCAATTGTAAGATATTAACTTTCGAAGATGTAAGACATTCATTTGGTATGGTCATGACTTACATTTAAGATATAATGATAAACTACATTTTAATGTTTTTTTAAAAGTAAGACGTTTAAATTCTCGTAAATGAAAGACATGACAGTATCTTAAAAAAATCTGTTCAATATTATAATCAATTAATTTTTGTTTTTATATATACTAGTGTGTGTTCGTGTTTGTCGAGTGTCTGCCGGCCATATTCTTATTTTAAAATATTACATAATTAATTTTTATACATTTTATTTTGTAGAATTAAAATATTTTTTTTTTATTGTATTTACTTTATATTATATTTTTTTGTCTTTATTAGAATATGCAACTTATAATTAATGTGTTTGAGGTGATTATATAGGATTATATGGTTTTTTGAGTTATAAAATTGAAGGTCAAAATAAGAATATATAAATTATACAATAGTGATAGTTATATCATGTTTTGGCTTTATATATAGTATTTATATAGATGAAGATATAAAAAGAATTATAAGCCAATCCCTTTATCAAATTGTATTCATCCAGTCTTAATATAGTTAGTTTATCTTCTTTTTCCATATTTATATCTTCTCATACTTTTTCACTAATATCTCATCATCTTCCCCACCTACATAAACATGACTCACATGAGCTATTTTTAAATTGAGTATAATACAGTGTAAAGATTTATATACAATCAATATATTATTCATCATTTATTTGTATTAGTTTTAATTAAAAGTCAATGATGATTAAAAGTGGATGATAAATGATGTACTGATAGTGTAAAAATCTCTTACACTGTCGGTATACATATATTTTTCTCTTTTAAATTACCATGTAATCTGTACGATTATTGAAGTTAATAATGTTGAGTATGCTTATGTGACATAAAATCATGTTAAATTTGATGAACTCATCTATTAATACAGTTATAAACACGTTAACCACCTTAAGAAGAAACCATGGTCTTCCAATATTCCCCAAGTATTACTAATGAAGTATTTTTTCTTGGGTATAAATGTGGAATTGGTCCCTTTATTCTTCTTCATTTTACTTTCAAATTTTTAAAACCATTTCTATAAGAATAATGCTTATGTGAAGAAGGTAGGATCAATTAGAAAAAATTGCACATATATGAGATTATGTGTATGTATAACATTTTTCTTTGCATAATCATCAATACAATATAGGTAGCACTCAGGAATTTGCATGCACAATAAGTTCAACAAACATAAAATAAACAGAATGTATAACAACCATAATTTTAAACATCAAGAAAGCTTTCAAGTGAAATCAAGCAAGAATCATTGTTCCTCAGAAGCTGCAGGACTTGGAATACTCTCCAAGAATGAAGCCTTTATATCGAGGTCGGTCGCGAAACATCCTAATACAGCAATGGTAGCTGTATTACTTCCGATCTTCTCAATTCCCCTGGAAATCATACATGTATGACTTGCTTCTACAACTACTATTACATCCCCACCTAATAGTGGAGAAAGGGTTTCGGCTATCTGCCTCGTAAGCCTTTCCTGAACTTGGAGCTTGAAACCATAAAAATGTACAATTGATTGGAAGAGTGATTTTCCGATACGAATATATTCATCTGAGATGAGGTATCCTATGTGAACAACACCATGAAAAGGAAGTAAATGATGCTCACATTGTGACCAAAAAGGTAAGTTCATCTCAGAATGTAGTTTCTTGTCATATAAGTTAACCTCTCCATTGGTGTTCAATAAATCTATCCCACCATGAAGAAAACCATTCAACTTTGTATCGAAGTTACTGCTTCGGAATTTCATCAACCATCTCACAAATCGGCTGGGTGTCCCTACGAGTTCATCCCTTGATGGATCTTCTCCTAGAGATTTAATAATTGAAGCTATTGCAGTGGCCATCACCAGACTGGTTGGTCCTATTTCGGAGGAAACTTCGGCACAGCGAGAAGATTTAGAAGGACACCAGGATAGATCAGATGATCCTCTAACATGAATTTTTTCCATATTGATACCTCTAAAATTAACAAGACTATAGAAATCAGCCCATTCATTTGCATTTTTGTTTTCAAAAACTCCAGTACCCGAAGAAACAAGCATCTTAAACCATGGTTGGTGGTTTGAGTCAAGAAAGACTGATTCTACATCTGGAAAATGAATGTGTATACATTGAAGTACGATAGCAACGCCTGCAGGCTTTATTTCTTGATGCAAAGCAGAGCATACCTCGTCTGCTAGACGTTGAGGCTCTTGGAGTCGTTTAGCGAATACTTCGAAAACACGAGAGAGTTTGCTTAAACCAAGAACTCTTTGGCCAGAAGGAACATAACCCACATGACATTTGATCTGAAATGGAAGCAAGCAAGACTCACAATAGGAAAACAAGTCGAGATCTCGAACAATCACAAGTCCTCCTGCTCCCCCTGCATGACCAACTCTGTCATCTAGACCAGCTTCAGGGAACAATGCACCTTGAACAATATCCTTTACATTTTGTCTGTAACCTGGAAGAAGATCAACCTCTTTATGATTAGTAATAATAGTATTCAAGAAAGTATATAAAAAAGTAATATAGAACCACAACTTGCAAGGGACATAATCAAGTAGTAAATGTAGGGAGAAAGACAATGCATATAAAGAAAGAAGCAAAATAAAGAAAAACACTTCTCCATTCAATGGTGAATTAAGCACAAAGTAAGTAAAATAAACCATTTGTAATTAAAAGTATTGTGATTTTAACCATAACTTAATTTTCAAGAGTGTTCAAAGTTGGTTAAGGAATATGGTGAATCTTGGTGATTATGTCCCTCTCTCCATTGAACATTTGTGCAAACTTAGACAGTTCAATAAAAGACAAAAAAAAAACAGAAGAAAAAATATACAGATTAATTCGATATATTAATAACGAAGACAGTTTAACTACTTCGCATTATTTCCTACAAACACACATTTTTAAAGAACTTTAAAGATGTGATATAAGTAAGTAATAGATTTTTTATCTTAAAATTAAAAATAATAATGATACTAAATTATTAAACAACTGAAAACATATATATTTAAAGAGCCATCATTTGAAAACTATTGTAACAAATAAAAGAGAATGAAATAGTTAGTTACCTCTGGTTCCTTCATGAAGGGCCTTGGCAACTCTAAATGGTGTTTTTCTAATACCCTCTCTATTTATATCTTCTCCAAGACCCATTAACAAAACCTTCACAGCATCTTCAATGGCAGCTCTATTCCCTTCTTCCTCACAACTAATAATACTACTCACTCCGTTTTCAAGCTCAGCATTGAAACTCCCATCATCATAACAACCCATTGAAAAAAACACAAAAAAAATAACAACAGGGAGAATGGTAAGAATGTGGAATGGAATAATATAGAAGAAGGAAAAAGAGAGAGCCAGAAAGTAAGAATATGTGAATGAATATAAATGGAAAGGAACGTAGTGATGTTTGATGTTGAAACTTGGGATTGTGTTGTGTGGAACCAAGGAGGGATTGAGGGTCATTTTATACTAAGTAGGGATGGGATGGTAGTGTAACATCTACTAAATATATTTTCATATATATATATTTTGATACCGTGACGATTTATATACAATCAGTGTATTATTTAACATTCATTTGAATTATTTTTGTTTTTGAAAAATCAACGATGATTGATTGAAAATGAATGGTAGATGATGCAGTGACAGTGTAAATACATTGTCAGTATGTAAAGTTTTTTCTCTTTATTTAATTATTATTAATTTAAATATAAATGAAAGATATATAAATTTTTATAGTAAATATGCATAAATATTATACTTTTTAAGTATTGTGTTTATATTGGTTTATCGTGATTGGGAATGCTAATTATAATTTAGGAACCACTAGATCATTTGTTGACATGATAGTTTCACAACTACGGTCCTTAATTATTAAACCATCAAAACCTAACAGAGAATTACTGATTCTTTTAGCATGACTTCAATATGTAAATTGTATATGAAAGTCGTTTTGCTGACAAAGTCAAAAACTTTCAGCACTATCTGCTGTAGGGCAGTTTTGTTGCAAAAATACTCATAAATTGTCTGACAAAAAAACTATATTAGTTTAAAAAATTATTATTGAGACAGTTTTATTTAAATAACTCGTGTAACTTTGGAGTGCAATAATGCTAGTCATTGTGTCATTATTATTATATTTATCTTTCTCATTGTAAAAAATTTAACAATTTTGTATGTTATGTGATATTTATTGTGCATTTTTATTTTTTCTAATATACACTTTATGTGGTTATTAATTTTTTTCACCATTTATGTAAATCAATAACATATTAAATAAGGATATATATGAAAAATAATAATTAATGTATCATTTAACTTCCTAATGAGACATATAAATAATAATAAATATTATAAAGGTGTTAACCATATTTTGTTAAGTAACAAGTGTCCCTTAAATAAAATCATTTGTCTCCATTCTTTTTTTCTTTTTCTTCTCTCCTTAGCTTCCAATGGTAGCATAGTAAAAAAAACTTGAAGAAACATGGTACCCTACCATAAAATTTGTGCTTAAAACTGATAAAGTATGCCTATGTGAGGTTTCAAGTGGAGCACTACTCAATTCCTCTTCCGAATATAAGTGGACTAAAATTTTTATATGTTTTTAAGCTATTAAATAAAAATAAAAATTTGGATCCTTCAATTTTTTTGTACCAAGTGTTATAATTTGGACTAATATTTTATTATCGGACATGATCTAAACTATAACTATAAGATGACCCTTATATCTTTAATAAACTTTAGGGTGGTCTTAAATATCAATAATGCTGTGTTTGTTAAAAAAAAGGATACATTTGTGAAATATCATAGATGAAGATACGGTTTGGGTATATAGGTGAAAATTTCGTGGAAAAAAGTGTTGTTATGGGCTTATGCTATTTTTTTTTCCTTACTTCCATTTTCTCTATGTTCCAAATGAGGAAAAAGTGATTATCCCCCATCTCCCCATCCATTTCTTTGTTCCTACTTTTAATCATTCCAAACAAAGTTTAAGGTTCTGTCTCTTTGTGGTGCTTGCAAAATCTCCACTCCTAGTTCTAACTGTGAATGTAGTTACATGTCCTTACTCTTCTAAAAAGGAAATTCACAAGTACCATTTCTCAAATATATTATAATTCATGAATAACACATTTAATAGAAATAAAATTATATGCGGTTTAGGTTTAGCTATAAAAGATTGAAATCACACATTCATTCAAAACTCATAAAAATGACTAAATACTAAACATAAAATATAAAAAAATAGTGTTCCACAAATAACATTAAAAAAAGTGTCAAATGGCAGCAAAAAATAGTAATAAATAAGACAACAACAATAAAAGTAAACAACATTAAAAAATAACAACAACATTAAGCAAGACAAAAACAACATCAATATGAATACCTACAACATAACTTTAATTTTACCTCCTATGCTAAAAGCAGATTATGATGTGAAGCGACCTGACTATCAACACATGCATGACCAATACATCTTTAACTATTTGGCCAATACATCCCCACTTCTAGAAAATGTGATTGGCATAAAATTGAAGTACCAAATTTTATTTCATTCTTGACATATTTTAAAATTTTAAAAGTACAAAAGATATAATTGAAGAATACAAGAATGAAGGTAAAGGATTGTAGAATGAAAACTATAAAGTACCAACACGCTTATTTCAGAGAAAATAATTGAAGAATGAAGACAAAAGACATATCCAACACGGAGGATAGAGTGACGAACTGACATAGGAGAGAGTGGCTAAAGAGAGACATTGTAACGTCCCGAAAAGTACTTCTCAAAAACATTGCGGAAAAATGGGTAAATTTTTTTTTTTTGAATCAAGAGATTGTATAAAATTGTTTCATTTTTAAAACCTTCCTTTTCCGGGACATCACTTTAAGTAACTCGAATGCGGAAAATCAACTTATCGTTATCGAATGATAACTTAACCTGATTCACAATTTCCTGAATAACACAATGCATATAATTAGTTAAGTCATAATTAGTTCATACAAACTACATCATCAAAGGCGGAATCTACATCGCCACTACATGTACAAAATCACCAGATACACAGCCCCCCAACAAAAACCAAAAAGAGGACATCGACTGGCCCCCAAGCTGACTCAGAAGATTCCAGGAATGCTGGACCCCTCACTCGGGTCCTCCTCCTCTTCTGAGTCCGACACGAGGTTGATCACCTCCACCGAACCCTCTACATTTACGAGCTCAATGACCTCGTCTTCCTCCTCTTCTTCCTCCACTTTGTTATGCCACAACCCACCGACATAATTTGGTGGATATGACATTCTTAGACTCGGAGTCTTCTTACAGGGACCTCCTCCAAGAACCCGGCTCCTCTGGGCTCTGTTGGATGACGGAACATCCAAACAATCTGACCACGTCCTCCGACCGTGGGAAGGAACCGCGCCATCCCTCCTGACTGGCGGGTGTCGGAGTCCTACATCTGGAGACATCAGCCCCGTTGGCGGCAATGTGAAAGAAGCGTCAATGTAAGCGTCGGGGTGAGGGATCATCATTGATGACCCGTTGCACTCCATGTGCAACGACAGACCGCAGGGCCTGTGTAAGTGTATTGGTGCCCATCACTGACCCATTGTCCCGCCGGGAACATCGTGAAGTGATAGCCGCGAATGTGGGTGCTGTTGT
>NW_017723190.1:0-685 GCF_001865875.1 Lupinus angustifolius
AAGGGACTCGTCTCACCCAGACTCTCCCTCAAGACATTTTTGGCGAATCACCGTCCAATTAGTGCCGTCCCTGCTTACATCACGGTGCTACACAACAACCCATCACCGAATACTCCTGGACAGTCACATGACCAAGTCTCTTACGGTCGGTCGATCGTTGTTCTGTGATGTCATGTATCCTTACTAGGGTACCCCTAGTTCACGACCTCAAGTCGGATACTTGCCTAACAAGGCATAAACACAAACAATGCTTTCATACCTTTGTGGAGTCATGTTTCACATCTAAGCCATGATCTCATTCCACAACCTTTATATCACAACACACCAAAAAGAAGAAAAGGAAGATGACTTATGAAAACAAATGAAGATAAAGCTTCAAGACATTAGATTAGTAAAACATTATAACAACAAAACACATTCTCATTTTTCCCAAAACACTTCCTAAAGGTTCCTTTGATTTTATCATCATCCCCTTTGGCTAAACAACAAAACACATGTAGTAAAACATTATAACAACTCCATGAACACAAGTTGTTCATGGTTTCAACAAAATATTTTCATAAGTTCAAGAACAACACCATTTTCGGTTTTGAAGAGAAAATGAGTTAGAAAGCGTTTTAGAAAATTTCAACGGTTGAATATGTTCTTGACATACTCATGAACAACATACTTAAATCTCATCAAC
>NW_017723191.1:0-8404 GCF_001865875.1 Lupinus angustifolius
GTGAGGGTTTAAGGGGAGAGAAATCAGATTTCAACTAGGCAATGATGACCAAATCTCCTAGGGTGGCTCATGATGAGCTCATGAGATATTTGAGAAAGTGATGGGAGATTTGCTTTATGAAAGTCAAATCTCGCATCCCAATACGAGATGATCACCTTGTGGACACGTTGTGATAACCATGCCTGAGTATTATCGGTCAATACTTGATCGGGTATTTTAAATCGCCCGATCCTAATATCTAATTAGAATTTCGGATTTCGGCATTCCGAGTGAAAAATATTTAGAAAATAGGTATGAGTGTACTCAGGGTCTATTTTGACTCGAAATAAAATTACAAAGCCAACGGTGTGATCGGAATTCGATTTCGAGTTACGGAACTCAAAAACCACTTTTTGAGCCGTACCGGGTGGATTTCGGCCCCGACAGTGGTTCAGAACCGACTATCTCCGAAAATTACCAAAATTTACCACAAAATACGAAATACAATTTTAAGACTAAAACTCAACTAGAGTTTCATCTAATTCTTTACCGAAATTTCCCAGAAATTCATTTTCGAATATATAATTAATAAAAATATTAATAGGATCTTATAATTCGAAATCGTAAAATTCGCGGTGTTACAGACACAATTTTGGGAGTTAGAACTTCATCTTAAGTCTAAAAGATACTTAAAAGTATATACATTTAAACTTTTTGTAAATTATTTCAAACCGACCTAAATTAGTCTGAATTCAAGAGGTGAAACTGAAAACCAGATCATACTGATCGATCTTTAAAAAGTAAATCCAACACAATCTGAACACATTTAGTTTTTACACTTTTGATCTATTTTGGATCGATTTTCAATTTTATTTTTGAATGATTTGGATTTGTACACCCCTATTTGAAATAAATTATTGACAACACATTTCACAATAGAATGAAATTGACTTTGAACTAATAATTTATTTATTGATTGGTTTTTATAGGTAAATATTTTAAGGAGTGAGAAAGAATGAAGATGATATATTTGTTGGGGTTTGAATTCATATACCCGCATTTTATTTCGTATAGTTTTACCAAATAAGTTGCATATTAAAATATTAAATAATTGATTGTAATTATTACCAAGAATCTTATGGCAATCATCAAATCAAATTATTATACTTTATGTAATCGGATAATTAATATCAGATTGGATAAGGAAGAAAACCAACTTCATTGCACACATATATATATATAGAAAGTGTATAATGCATGTATTAAATAAAGAATATATATATATATAGAAAGGGTATAATGCATGTATTAAATAAAGAGTATATTACACTAGAACTTCTGAGTTTTAAGGAAATTATACAAATTACCTCTAATTATATACATATATTATATTGACAATAATTGTAGGAGAATAAGTATATTTTCTTAAGCAAAATGATGATGAGTATAATTAAGTCAAATAAAATATAATATATTATGAAGACAATGTCAAATAGTATAAGAATCGATCTTTCTACATTATTTTAGTTAGTTATAATATAATATAAGATTGATTTAAACACCTTCTTACAATTGTGATACAGTTTGAAAAGAATGAAAAGAATGAAAAATAATGATTTGATATTGACTCTTATACTATTTGAACTTCTCTTCATAATTATCATATTTTGTTTGACTTAATTACATTTGTTGCTATTTTTTTTTGTTTAAGAAATTACACTTCTCTCTCCTATAGAATAATTAGTATAATGTATATATATATATAATTAGGAATGATTTATATAGGTTTATAAAACGATGGATGATTTATATAATTTTATTAAAACTCATAATTTAATATTAACATTCACACCCGGCTAACCTGGTAGCTCTTATATTGTCATGCTTGCATTTGGCTTGAAAGAAAATCACGAACAATAATTGACCTAATTAAAGATTAAATATATTATCTTTCATTTTTGTCAGCCTGTTATAATTTATACTAAAGGGTCGTATTCTCCAAGATTTTCAAGATATTAAGTAATTGAAGATAATGTTTTTATTGACTAATACAGCAAATTATGAGTCCCCAATGGGCTTGTTTGGGAGTTGGATTTTGGATGGGAAGGAATGGAAAGGGAAGGGAAGGCTTGAGAGTCATCTCACAAGTGTATTTCATGGATCCCAAACTTTCCATTTCCCTTCCTTCCCCTCCAAAATTCAACTCCCAAACAAACCCTAATAGTCAATAATTCCATGTATATTTATAGTCAAACTATTTTTCAGTCTCTTCCTCTCTCTCCTCTTTTTGCAAGTTAAGAAATTATGGTATCTAAAAGTCATGGAGATGTATAAACAAGGTTCAAATAAACAATGAACCAAAGAAATACTCAATAATGAAGAACCATTGTAACTTAGTAAGTAAAGTAGACTTTATATTTTGACCCAAGATGTTAAAATATTAAGTTTATGAGACTTCTACATCTAATTTACAGTAGGAATTCTCAACAATAATTGACATCAACTTAATTATTGTACCCAATAATATGCTTTCCGATACTAAGAAAGTCATACATGTATTTGTGAAATGCATGTATTCTCAGAAAAATATGAGAAAAAAATCTCAAAACTATATGTAAAAGATTGCTTGAACTAACCTAAATACAAAGAAAATAATATACAACCCAAATTATATTATGACCCAGAAAAAAAAAATTGGTTCGAACTACATGTATCCTCCTAATGAGACAATCTTATTGAATCGTGTAGTATTATGGATTACAAAGTTTCTCAATCAAGTATTTAGCGGATATGCATTTTCCATAACTAGAAACCACAAAAAAATTATAACATGATAGCATAATTAAATATTTTGATCAACACAAAAATGTTAGTTACAATAAATTTATCAAACAAATCTTATGGAAAAAGTAAACCTATAAAAACTTGAAATATTCACACATTTAATATATTAGAATTTTGAAACTTTATTTTAATATGTTGTTGATCGTGGGTCTTATGATATTGATTAACCTTGGCCTACATTTTAAAATAATAATTTGATACAATCATTTTATGAACTAGTATTGTGGACTTCTACGAGAAAAGGTAAATATAGTGAGTGGGGATATTAGCATTTCACCATGCTTATTATTAATCCCATTTTTCCCATATTTAATCTGATTTCTAAAAATCAAAACAAAATACAATTATATATTTACACTCCATTATATATCTATTCATATGCTCATTTTAATAGTAATATTTTGATTTTCAGGTTACCATTCCTATACGAGCTGCGCCTATTCTAGCTGATAACAGTGGCTGTACTTTTATTTTTCATAAAAAAAAATTTTATTTAATGTATCTAACATTAAAAAACTAAAAAATTATTAAAACAAGTGCTTCAATAAAAAAATAAATTAACTCGAACTTTGTTAAAAAAAAATCTAACGGACTGGACTAAAAAGGGGTCATCTACAGTAAAAAGTATATATTTGACATATTATATTTCTTTTGAATTACTTTAATGATTTTGGATACATAAATATGATTAAGGATGATTATTTGACCACTTCTCAAATTGGGATTTTTATAATGAGTATTATTTATCACACTCATTTAACGATCTATGTAATGTTCTCATGGCCAATAGCCCTAAACTCGGTCAGGCTAGCCTAGAAATGTGGTAACCCTAAACCTGGTCGGGTAGAAACTGGATGATCCAATTCATAAAAAGGTTTGAATCTATTTCCATGGTACAATTTTATGAATATAATATTTTTGGGTCGTCGGTCTGAAGATTTATATATAGTTAGTATATTATTTGTCATTCATTTATATGACCTTTTTTGAAAACCAGTAATGATTAAATATGAAGGTGAATAATACAGTAGTGGTATAAAAAACTCTTACATTATATATATTAGTGTGTACAGGCACTTCGTGACTGCCGGCGAATATTGTGTGATACTGCATATTCAATTTTTATATATTATATTTTTGTTTTGTTTATGATAATGTTTAATTTAAGGTGAGATATGTGGTTAATTAATGTATTGGTGGTAGTTGCTTAGGATTATATAGTTTTTTTGTAAAAATTAAATAATGTTAAGGGCAATATAGGAAATGAAAATTACACCATGAGGAAAGTTATTTCAACTTTCAAGTTTTGGCTTTATATATACTAGTGTGTTGACATGCACTCCCGTGCCTGTCAACCCGCTTTCCTATCGTTTGTAATGTATAGTTTGTATTTTATAAATTCAAATATAATTTTTTCGCTAAATTTACGGTTGAATTTATTCAATTAGTCTAATATTCAATTTTTAAAATACACTTTTAAAATAAGAAGATAATAATGATAAAATAAGAAAATAATATTATATGTTTTTTTGGTAGAAATAAAAAGATATCGAGAGCAAAAAGGAAAAACACAAATTACACCATGGTGAGTAATTATTTTGTGTTTTCCCTTTATTAATAGTATAGATATATAGTATAGATATATATATCCAATTTTATTCCTTATGTCTATTTTTGGGGTTTAGCCAAGCCAAACTATTTTATCTGCTCTAGTTGGAGTGCACAATGTAACAAACAATCATACACGATTTGTATAACATGCTACTTCAACTGCTTTATTTTCAAAAATATTTTAAGTAGAATAAAATTTAATATCAACGTCCTATACTTATATATGATTAGCTTTTAACGTGGTTAACATAAAAATCAAACGTTTTAACGTGTTTCGACACCCCTAACATATTTTTGAGTTTTTACAACAAATTGACTCTCAATTTTATATTTTTAAAAACATATTTGACATTTTTTAAAATGCACCGGTTGTTATTGAATTTGAACTTCAGATCATGGTGGAATATGTGAAAATTATTCATTTTCCATTTAGAAAAGCTCAATTTGAGTCTCAAATAGTACCTTAATTATAATATATTTGAAAAATTATCAACTCCCATATACTATCATTCATCTCATTATTACAATTAACCTAATTATTATTACAGACACAAAATGATATGCTTAATATCTACTAATTTTGATAATTTAGTATTTGTTTTTCTTCTTATTCAGTCTAAATTGTGTTCATTTATTGTTTAATTTAATGATTTCACTTAATTTTTAAAAATCAATATATCCAACTCCATTTTTTTAATAATAAGTATATAGAGGAAATGTAAATTAAAATTGCGGTGCAATTTAATAATTGCACTTTTAAAGGTCAACTTAAACGAGACAATTCAAACATTCATTCTACAAAAATACCGTTATTGATGAATTATCCAAACAAAAGCTCACGCCTTTAAAGCTACTTTTTTAAAACTCAATTTGTAAAAGTTAATTTACAAAGGAGTTGGAAAACACAACCTAAGAATAACTTAAATATACATAAAATCTAGTTTGCTTAAATTAATAAAAATGGGACGGGGTTTGATAAAGCATGTAATTTACTTGGTTCTTCTTTATGTCACCATAATTTACTTGGCTTATTTTAGTAGAAAATATTTTGTTTGTCTAGAAAAGAAAGTACAATTTTGAAAAGACAATAGAATTAAGAAAATATGTTTTTGATGTCTTGTTTTTTTATAAGCAAATTGTATTAAAGAAGCACAATAGTGTTAACTCAGTACAAGACATAAATCAAGGGTTGATCTTTTTAGAAGTTAAAATAATAAGCCAATAATTTTATACATATTTCATTAATCCCATTACAAATGATAAATTTTCAAGTCTTCTAATTCTGTATCACTTTAATTTAAGAAATATTTTTGGCAGATTTTGTTTTATTTATGGTATCAATTGAGTGAAGAAAAGTCTAACAAAATATTTTCTTATGATATATTGTTCGTCAACATGAGTTTTTAGCTTTTTATATAATTTTAACCCAATTAATAAATTATTAGAGTCAATTAAAGAAAATGTGTAACATATATTTGTCTGTTTTACGCAACTACATACTAATAATTATAAATAACATAAAATAAACAATTTTAAGATAATAATTATTATTATTAGTAATTACTAATAAATTTACTAAATTATGCACACAAAAAAATAAATTACATATAATTTTTCTAAATAAATAAATATTTTATATGTTAATTACTCATTTAATAAATGTCAACTAATTTTACAACTACTTTTAACTAACGACTATAATTTCATCATTCATTTATACAATTATATTTCAAGTACCATTATATTACATATTACAAACTCACAACTATATATTATAAAATCACAATTACAACCTAGTTTTGTTTATCATATCCTCCTAAACAACTATGTCCTATATGGGTGGCAAATTGTACCAAGCGTGTAAACAATAAATTATCAAAATCTTGATTATAAGGACATGTATAACATAAATATTAAGAAATAATATTTTAAATTAAGAAAGTGTAATATTCATATGTTGTCAGTATAAAGATTTATTTACCGTTAATATATCATCCACTATTCATTTGTATTATTATTTTGTAGAGTAATTGATAATTAAATATGAATGATGAGGTTGTAATCATCATATATAAAACTTAGTGTATGCATTTTTTGCTCTTAAAAAAATAACCAATGTATTATTCAAGCAAGATAAAGGACCAATTCCTCAAGATTGGTAGTTACTCCTTCCCACAATGGTTATTCCAAGAATTTCAACTCATAAACATTAACTTTAACGAAGAATATCTTAGGATAAAGCATGTGTACCATTAAATCAACAACTAATTTATTAAATATTGACAACTATTAGTAAAATACTCATATTATTAAATACCAAAACCAACCCCACTGTATCTGTATATAAAAAACCAACCCCCACTCTAGAAGATATATGGGTAGATTTTTTTATGTTACAAATGATGCCCGTGCTACGCATGGGATTTCTTTTATTATTGTGCATATAAAATAACATATCTTATTATTTTTTAAAGACAAAAATATGATAATAACACAAATAAAAATTATTCCATCTAGACTATTATGGATGACAATGGATACTCGGATCCGTGGGTACCCATTGATAATACGTAATTGGTTGAATCTAGATTTTTGTTTTTGGACCCACATGTAATTGAGATTTTTAGACCCGCAACAGGATGGGTCTGGGTCCAGTAATGAGATACTCAGACGTACAAGTATCCAGACATACGATTCCTTCCAATATTTATATATCGCAACACATGTTAATCATAATGTTATATTGTTAATCCATAATTATAATATTATATTAATTCAAATTGAGTTGCGTTTAATAGTCAATTCAAATTATGTTTGAGTAAAACACTACACCAAATTTTGCTATTTGTGGAGGTATTTTTGTGGAGGTTATTCAAACCTTCCCAAATAAATTAAATGAGACGACATAGGCAATTAACCAGATATATAGTGGAGATTTTTATTTAACTATGGAGGTTTTCAACATCCACTATATTTTTATGAGTTTAAAATCTGTGCACTGACAGTGTAAAGTTTTTTACACTGTCAGCACATCATCCACCGTTGATTTGTATTAGTTTTGTTTGAGAGTCAATGGTGGTTAACAAATCAATGGTGGATGATTGACTGACAGTGTAAAAAACATTTACACTGTCAGTATATACATATTAAATCCTATTTTTATTTATACAATGCAGAGATATGGGAAATTTTTCTCCCAACAGCCACCACCGCATAGCAACTCCTTTAAACCCTAGCATAACACCTCTGAATCAGTCACCGTCGCACTTCGTCACCCTCTCGCAGTTTGTCACTCTTTTACACTACGGTAAGTTAATTAACTCCATATCTTCCTTCTATTTTTGAACTCCATTGAAGCATTCTCACACATCCTATTGATTAAGAATATGTGTATAATTATTAACTTACTCGCGCCCCGATTTTCGGCTACGCGACCTCTCGAGTCGCCACTACATTTTTTACCGTAAAAAATATAGAAAAATCTTTTTTAGCCCAATTACCTTGGACTTTTTTTTTTGGATTTTTGATATCCAGGTTCGGAAGTCGGTTACGGGGTGGGGAAGGTATTAGCATCTCACCCGCCTGCCTTAGGCGGTACCCTATACTAAACTACATGAGTTACTATATTTTTTATTTGTTGTTATTACTATTAAATAAAGGAACACCTTCTTATTAATTAAATTAATTAGTTAATGATTAATTACTTAAATGAATTTTTTTTTTAGTTGTGTCTGACAAGATTGACTTTTGACTTTGGTCCTACGTATCCCTATTAAGGGAATCAAGGCTTACGTAGTTCTTTAAGTAGAAAAAGGATTGTTGGTTGGATTAATTTTAATAAAAATATAAGTTAAATCTCGACTAACGATCCTATAATACAAGTGAAGTACAACCCATATGCCCAATACCACACTTTGTACTAAGGGTTAGTTAAGATCTTAACATAGTTTATGAAAAAAAGATTTTTGAT
>NW_017723192.1:0-356 GCF_001865875.1 Lupinus angustifolius
CACCGTGCGCCTACCCGTGCTGGATCCAGACGTCTGGATACGTCCAGACACGTGGCGCTTGAGGTTGGACGGAAGGATGGGCTCACGGTTTGAGCAGTGAGCACGGGTGCAGAGGAACCCGTGTTCTCCTGATGGTTGTGGATCGTGGTTGCACGGGTAGATGATGAGCCTACCCACACACGATCAATTCCCACGGCAAAAAATTTTCTTTTTTTTCTTTCTTCGCTGGACGTGTTTGGGCAGGGATTTGGGAAACCTTTTTGGGTGTTTTTGGCAGTGTTTCAACAAAAACTCCAATGTCCTCTTCTCCTTTTCCTAACTCACTATTTATAGAAAAAAATACTACACTAAAATCA
>NW_017723193.1:0-304 GCF_001865875.1 Lupinus angustifolius
AAATCTGGAATTTGAATTTCAAATCTGAAATTTGACTCTCAAATCTGAAATTTGAATTCAAATTTAAAATTAAAATCTTTTGAAAATCCTTTTTTATTTTTTTTTTATTTTTTTGTTTATCCAAAAAATCAATAAATATTTAAGAGAAAATAATCCTTTTTTTTAAATTCGAAAATTAAATTTTTTGATTATTATTAGTTATTATGACATCCAATTGTGCTTTTAAGTGTGATATTTTATTTAAATGCTAAAAAAATTCCGAAAATTATTTTTTAAAATATCTTTCACCATCTTCAACTTATGG
>NW_017723194.1:0-2968 GCF_001865875.1 Lupinus angustifolius
TTTTGTTTTGGAAGATGACATGTGGGCCTATGGTGGCCCAAACAACATTTTTTTTAAAAATAGTTTTTTAGGGCTTAGACCTTATGCAAAACTTATTATTTTTGAAATGAACTCGGCTTTTTTCTTGGGCCGGACAAAAAATGGGTGTTCACAGCTGTCCCTCTTTACTTGTTGCTTACCTAATATCAAATAAACCAGGGTTTGAGGGGTATCATGGTAAGTAACCAGTAAAGAAATGAACGCTATTTTGTCAAGGCTCAGAAAAAGTCCTTTTGAAAGGGTGTCAAATTTGGATTAGGGATTTCCTGAGGCACCCATGCTGCCATAGAAAATTTAGGGATTTGTTGAGACACCCGTATTGCCGTAAGGAGTTAGGGATTTGTTGAGGCACCCATGCTGCCATAGAAAGTTTAGGGATTTGTTGAGGCACCCATGCTGTCGTAAGGAGTTAGGGATTTGTTGAAGCACCCGTATTGCCAAAAGGAGTCAGGGATTTGTTGAGGCACCCATGTTGCCGTAGAAAAGTTTAGGGATTTGTTAAAGCACCCAGGCTGCCATAGAAAGTTTAGGGATTTGTTGAGGCACCCATGCTACCGTAAGGAGTTAGGGATTTGTTGAGGCACCCGTATTGCCATAAGGAGTCAGGGATTTGTTGAGGCACCCATGCTGCTGTAGAAAAGTTTAGGGATTTGTTGAGGCACCCAGGCTGCCATAGAAAGTTTAGGGATTTGTTGAGGCACCTGTATTGCCATAAGGAGTCAGGGATTTGTTGAGGCACCCATGCTGCCATAGAACTCAGGTTTATAGAGGAATCTTTAGATAGCCTTAGAGCTTTTTGTCTAAGCAAATAGGATGTATCAATGCTTTGTTTGAATGCATGGTTAGCAATGAATAACTGTAGGACTTATGAGATTAATGCCAATGCTTGTGTATGGATGCAGTTACTTCAGTGTGATACCATATAGGTATGATTTATTGAAAGACAATGTTATGCTTCCGCAACACCCCATTATGCTAGATATGCTGAAAATTGTTAAGACACTTGGGCCTATCTTTTGCCAAGGTTCGTGCTCGTGACCCCCTTTTCCTCGTTTTAGTCGCGATGCATCAGGATGGACTAAGAACTTTGATCAATCTTTTAGTAAAAAATTTCGTTTATTGGAAAATGACTTGCATGCTCAAAGACATCATAATATATAAAAACCAAATCTATTTGCTTTCCATTAGCTTTTTAAAGAAAATGAAAGTCATACAAGCCTGCCGTAGCAAGGAGCCCTGACCTAGATCTTACAACTAATTTCAATAACTGCCCCAGTTTGAGAATATAGATTTTTTCTGCAGAAAAAATCTGCCCCAGTATCTGATTCCGATATTGATTCTTTCAAAGAAGATTGGTGTTACTTGGCAGATGTCTCAAAATATTTTTGCCCCAACTTTTGGCAATTCTCCGGCTTCCGAATTTCTTGTTTTTAGGAGGACCCTTCACCAATACTTCTTCATTGCATCCGAATTTATGGTGAGATGTAGATCTTCTCCATCCATGTCAGTTAGGATTAGGGCTCCACCGGAAAAAGCTTTCTTGACTACATATGGGCCTTCGTAGTTTGGAGTCCATTTACCTTGGCTATCTTTTTGGATCGGCAAGATCTTCTTCAGCACCAAGTCTCCTTCCTTGAACTGGCGGGGCTGGACCTTCTTTAAGTAAGCCTTCATCATACAATTGTCTATAGCAAATTGCAGTTAGCCTTCGACCATC
This sequence comes from Lupinus angustifolius, assembly GCF_001865875.1. Taxonomy (NCBI): domain Eukaryota; kingdom Viridiplantae; phylum Streptophyta; class Magnoliopsida; order Fabales; family Fabaceae; genus Lupinus; species Lupinus angustifolius. The sequence goes on from NW_017723194.1 coordinate 1,757, forward strand.
TATCAGATTCGATTGATCGTGTCGAGCCTGAACCCATTCTGACTCATTCAGGCCTGCTTCTGCCAAAACCCTTAGAGATGGGATTTCTACCTATTTTTTCTTCATGAAAGTGGGTATCTTACTAGAGCTTGAACCTTCATTGGAAATATTTCTGTTCTTTATACCTCCTTCTATCTTCTCCCCCACTTTGATAAGAGCATTAAAGCTGGTCGTCACGCTTCCTATGAGGCGTTCATAATACGGATTATGTAAAGTGTCGATAAAGACCGACAATTGTTCTTCCTCTTCCAATCAGGGCAGAGATTGTTGTGCAGTGAGACCAAGACGTATTTCGTCTCGCGATTGGCTGCTTTTTGTGGTCAACTCACGGATGGAGGAACTATGCAGATCTAACGGCTGTAGCTGAGTCTTGTCTCGTGCAACATCCTCATTGTACTTGTACTTCTGATGAAGGTATTGGATAGATCCAAGAAGGTCCTGATTTGAGTTTTCCCCAGATGGAAGTACCAATTCATAGCTACTCTCACTAAACTGTCTTGAAAGCAGTGGATCAACAACTTATCATTTCCATGGTATGCTGACATCTTCCTAGCGTACATGTGTAAATGACTTTTGGGACAGGTAGTCCCATTATACTTCTCGAACTTCGGCACTTTGAATTTGGGTGGGAGTATCATATCAGGCACAAAACACATCTCAAAAGCATTCTTCAGATCCACACAGGTATCATATCAGGCACAAAATACATCTCAAAAGCATTCTTCAGATCCACACAGCTGGCTCCTTCAATAGCCTTCAATATCTCTTCTATTGAGCTCCACTTCTCTTCCTTTTTCTCCATGTTTGGGGTGTGACTTCCTAGAGGAGTCCTTTGGGTCCCCTCATGATTGTACCTTCCGTTCGCTTGATGGTTGGCATTTGGCTGTCTTGTGTTGGCGTCATGACTTTCATGAGGCTGACTAGTACCGTCCCTTAGACTGGGACTTCCGGATCCCGAATGAGGTTGTGGCCCAGCAGTTGTAGTCTTCTCTTTCTCGCTCCAGAGGGCCTTTAGGATGCGAAACATCTCTACTATCTGCTCTTTCAAGCTAGCTAATTCAGTCCGGGAATCTTGAATGGAGTCTGAAGAGTCGGCCATCTGTCTAGCTCGGAGTCGGGTGTGGTAGGGGTGTTGCGGAGCAATGCTGATTGAAAAAATGCAAATAGTTAAAA
>NW_017723195.1:0-1297 GCF_001865875.1 Lupinus angustifolius
TTTCCACTCCGTGGTTGCATCTTGGACAAAATATAGCAATGTTGACCCCCTCATATTATTTGTTTTTTCGTTCTCTTTTCCTTTTATTTTTATTGAGACAAAGTGTGGACATAACAAGTAATTTTATTGATAAAAACAATAAAGGGGAATCACATCAATCGATTTCCTCCTTTTTTATTCCAAATGTTTATTCTAAAAAACTAAAATTCTTCGGTCTTCTTCCTCCACCTCTTGAGCCTTCGAGCAATGGGGGAACAACTATTGAAAAATGTCTTCATAGCAGGGAGCATTTCAATTTCTGGATACATGTGGACCTCATGGTTTGCAGCCTCAAAAGTTACCAGCTAATCATCTCCAAAGTCCCTAATCCCATCGATGATGTCAATACATCTTCTTTCACACAATTCTTTATCTTCCCTACATTCCCCTAAAGCTTGCTCCCAATTGTGTGACCATGTCTCCCTTTCTCCCATCAACTGATCATAAGTTTGTCGAAGTTCTCTCACTTGATCTATGAGCTGGTTTATTTCCCTATGTATGTCCTCCAGAGTCCTACGACGTATTTCTGCTTTGTCGTCTACCATGGCTCGATATTGTTCTTCTCTGATGAGACCTTGACGAATAGAGTTCTCACATTCATCTACTTTGGCCCAAGCTTCAGCTGCACTGGCCTTGTGTCGCTCCACTTCGGTTTTGAGCTCTTCTATAGCTATACAACTCTCCTTTCCTTCATTTCTTGAGTTAAAGATGGCATGATCACGAGCCCTTAGACGTGCCCCAATATCTTTGATTTCTCTTTCCTGTGAGGCGCGCAACTCTGTGTAGTCATACTTTAGGCTAGCCACCTCTTTCTTCAAACCTGAATTTAATTTGTTGAGCTTTTCTATCCGGAAACCATCTTTCTCAACCATGTTCCTTGATTCTTCAAGTTGACCCTCAAGGATTTTAATCCTCCGCTGAAGATTGATTTCATTCTGGGACGGTCCCTCCTTTTCCTTAGGCATGATGATCTAGATATTGGTTTTATTTGCCATCCTATTTTTTCTCCATAGCTTATACTCTTCTGTGTAGAAAGCCTGATGCTCTCCTAATTCATTCTTCCCATAGAAGCAAATGTTGTGTAAAGCTCTTCTTACTTCATTGAGAACCTCATCAGAAGTATTTTTGTCTTTATATAAGAAAACAAATTCGTTGAGTTGTTGAGAAGTCACTGGACTCATCCCCCATTTTAGCTGGCCAAGAACCAAAGCTGGAGTGAAGGTGATGCATCCCTTAGGACCCATTAGAACCAGATTCT
>NW_017723196.1:0-88447 GCF_001865875.1 Lupinus angustifolius
AGAATCTTTTCACTTTGTAGAAAACATCTAGAGCCTCTTGATTAATCATGTCAGCAACGAAAGGGAACAAGACTAGGCCATAGACGGCTAGTGCAAATGAGGATCCAAACGCCTTCCAATTTTTCTGCTCTTCCATTTTGAGGATGTGCTTCTTAAGGTACGTCCATTTCAAGCCTTCAAACTTCCCTTGCTTTATGATATTCTAGATTCCTGGGCGTGCCCCTATCATTTCTTCAATATACCCCTCGGTCAACTTGTGATCCCCTGTGAATAGGTAGACTTTCGACCGATCCAGCACCGGAATACCCAACAACATTTCATATTCCTCCACCGTCGGGGATGCATCAAGCTCAGGGAATTCAAACACTCTTAATTCCGGGTTCCAATATTGGATCATGATCTCCATAGCTTTTAGTGTCTCGGGTTCAATATGGACATTAAGTAGATCGATGAGTCGCCCATATGTTTTGGTGAAACGTTCTTGCTCTTCTGTAGGAATTCGTTGACTGCATTCTATAAGGAAATTTACATAATTTGCTTGTACCTCCACTTTTGTTCCTTGTTTGGGTGCCTCAACATTGCTATATTTTGGATCCATGGGACTCGTACCTTGCTATATAACGAAATTTTTTATGAAATGAAAGGAAAAGTTAATCTTAAACGTGAATGCATGATAATGGATGTATAACAAATAATTTTCATATCAATAGACTAATGCATGTAAAATAATTTTTTCATAATAATATAATAATGCATGTAAAATAATTTTTTGATAATAGTATGATAATGCGTGTGCATGTAAATGATATGATAATGCATGAGAAACAAATAATTTTCTTAATAGTTTGATAGTGTATGTTAAAATGATTTTTATAATAGGAAAATAATTTTCATAATAGTGTGATAATGTATGTGAAACAAATAATTTCATAATATGCATTTATTGTCCTATATAGAGTACACTTATTGGGTTTCCTGCAATCATAACTATTAGGTATGATTTAAGGCCTTTACATGACACACCTTATGAGTATCCTAAAGGTGCCCGAATTGCTTCTCTCTCCAATAGAGAAACCCAAATATTCTAGGGATTACAAGTGGGACGGACCACACCGATAAGGCCCATTATATTTGGTGACAATCTGAGTGGTTCATCATGCCAATACAAGAGGGACCCAGAGTCCACACCGGCAGGGCAGACGTTCCTTTTTAATCTAATGTTCGGGCATAGAGCACATACTTAGATACTAGTACGACGGTGCACCACATAAGCAATAATAACAATAACAAGAACAAAAGAAAATATATGAGCAACAATACAATAATACAACCATGTATTCAATATTTATGGGTCGGACTCTCTCAAAAAAGTCCCCAGCAGAGTCGCCAGTTGTCGCGCCCCGATTTTCGGCTACGTGACCTCTCGAGTCGCCACTACATTTTTTACTGTCAAAAATGTAGAAAAATCTTTTTTAGCCCAATTACCTTGGGCTTTTTTTTGGATTTTTGATATCCAGGTTCGGAAGTTGGTTACGGAGTGGGGAAGGTATTAGCATCCCACCAGCCCACCTTAGGCGGTACCCTATACTAAACTACATGAGTTACTATATTTTTTATATGTTGTTATTACTATTAAATAAAGGAACTCCTTTTTATTAATTAAATTAATTAGTTAATGATTAATTACTTAAATGAAAAAATTATTTTTTTATTGTTGTGCCTGACAAGATTGACTTTGGTCCTACGTATCCCTATTAAGGGAATCAAGGCTTACGTAGTTCTTTAAGTAGAAAAAGGATTGTTGGTTGGATTAATTTTAATACAAATAGAAGTTAAATCTCGACTAACGATCCTATAATACAAGTGAAGTACAACTCATATGTCCAATACCGCACTTTGTACTAAGGGTTAGTTAAGATCTTAACATAGTTTATGAAAAAAGATTTTTGATTCGTTGGTGAATTAGTCATGATGATCATTAAGCTGATGAAGTGCAACCCATATGTCCGACACCGCATCACACCTTAAAAATTGGAGTGATTGTCGTTTTAGAATTTATAATGGCTTTATCATAAAAAAGTGTGGTAGTTATTTTAAGAACATTGATTAAAATTCAAAAGGTATAAAACACTAACAAAAATGTGATTTATTCCAAACTTTTAAAAACTTACGCATTGTATTTTGTGTTTGGGCTTCCTCTAACATTGCATATATTAAAATTTGGATATTCATTAACATGAATAGAATAAAAAAAATAAATATTAAGTGACATGGCCTCAACATAACATGTTCTATTATAGAAATGAAATTAATTAAGTTAAGTGGTGAAAGAAAAGAACAAATAATGAAATTTCATCATATTGATAGGTCCAATCCACTTTTTATATTCACACATTACGTTCATAACGTTTTAATTGCCTACAGATAATTAATATTTTTTATTATTATGATAATTACAATTTTTCATGGTACAATAATTTATCATATACGATATAATATGATGATATTAATGCAAATAATGAACAGTTAGAGTGCAAACATGATAAGCAGTGAATATAATACCCAGCAAAAAAGAAACACGCGTGGCAGGAAGAGATTGGAGGGATTTTTTAAAATTCCCAACGCCTGGTTGGTGAAAAAAGAGGGTGCACCGGTTGCACCGTGCGCCTACCCGTGCTGGATCCAGACGTTTGGATACGTCTAAACACGTGGCGCGTAGGACAGAAGGATGGGCTCACGGTTTGAGCAGTGAGCACGGGTGCAGGGGAACCCGTGTTCTCCTGGGATAGGGATCTAATGTGGCATTGTGCAGTGAAACCTAGACGCGTTTCGTCCTGCGATTGGCTGCCTTTTGAGGTCAACCCGTGGATAGAGGAAGTACACGGATCTGATGGTTGTGGATCGTGGTTGCACAGGTAGATGATGAGCCTACCCACAAAGGATCAATTCCCACGGCAAAAAAATTTTCTTTTTTTTCTTTCTTCGCTGGACGTGTTTGGGCAGGGATTTGGGGAACCTTTTTGGGTGTTTTTGGCAGTGTTTCAACAAAAACTCCAATGTCCTCTTCTCCTCTTCCTAACCCACTATTTATAGAAAAAAATACTACACTAAAATCATAAAATTTTGCCAACCCTATTTAATTTTTAATAAATCAAATATTTCATTTTTTTAAAATCCAATCAAATTGATTTGATTTCCATTAACCATGAGATTTGAAAATTTGATTTTAAATCTGGAATTTGAATTTCAAATCTGAAATTTGAGTCTCAAATATGAAATTTGAATTCAAATTTGAAATTAAAATCTTTTGAAAATCATTTTTTATTCTTTTTTTTATTTTTTTGTTTATCCGAAAAATCAATAAATATTTAAGAGAAAATAATCCTTTTTTTTTTAAATTCGAAAATTAAATTTGTTATTATTATTAGTTATTATGGCATCCAATTGTGCTTTCAAGTATGATATTTTATTTAAATGCTAAAAAAATTCCGAAAATTATTTTTTAAAATATCTTTCGCCATCTTCAACTTATGGAAAGCTATAAAAGAAGAAAAACATTTTTTTCTACTTTTTTTTATTCTTTTTGTTTTGGAAGATGACATGTGGGCCTATGGTGGCCCAAACAACATTTTTTTTAAAAATTGTTTTTTAGGGCTTAGACCTTATGGAAAACTTATTATTTTTTAAATGAACTGGGCTTTTTCTTGGGCCGGACAAAAGATGGGTGTTCACACTATGAATTATGTAATACAACAAAATCTTCTCACACATACTCCACTAAGGTATCTGATTATTAACTTACCATAAATTTGTGTATAATTTGTGCATTCTCACGCATACTCCACCATTGTAGTGCCGGAAAAATAATAAATTATGAGTTTTTTTTTAACTTTCTTTATGTATTGAAGCCTATAGCTATTTTTGTAGAGGCAGGATTTCTTGTGGTTTTCTAATTTCAACAAAATCCCTTGAATCATACATCAAAGCAAACAATCAACACTTGTTGACTTTTGAGTGGAAAGTGTTTGATAAAATGCTTGTTTCATGTAGAGAAGATCTTCAGGAACATAACATTGTATTTGATCGGTTGTTCCTTTGCAAAGATACTAAAATAGAAAATGAACAAGTCCTAATTCTTTATACAACTCAAGTTGTTGTTTTTGTTGTTGTCACTCTTTTTCTTCTTATATTAAAGATGCAAAAAAATGTTGTAAGACTAAGAAATGTGTGATTTGATGGGAGTTCCTGCTTTTCCATTCACATTTGTGGTTCACTTTGTTAGAGTTGTTGTAATTGTGTTGGTTTTGTTTTGGAACATACACTTCAAGGGTGGCTTAGCTTGGTTTTACAAATTTTGATGAAGGTTGTGAGGGTAGACGCATTTGTCCACATCTAAGTTTGTGAAGTATCAATTTAGTGTATGTAACATGTTCTTTTTGATAAAAGAATGTGATTATTTACTTCCCTTTATCACAAATTAAATTTTTTAAAGTAAATGCATGGATGGGATGGAAGCTGTTGAAAGATATTGTTGTGAAAGTTCCCCTCTCAACAAATCATCCTGACAGTAGTGCCAATTTGTTGAAAGCGGAAATTCCCTCATTTTGGTGTGTTTTCTCTTTTTGGTTAAGTAAGTGAATAAGTTATTCCTTCTTTGCCCCATGTCGGTTTTGTTACAATAAATTCTAACGCCGGTAAAATGGTATCGAAGCAATCCCCTATTACATAATTATTAAATACATTTGAATACCATCTCGGTTTTGTGGAATAAATTCCAACACCGGTTTAATGGTATTCTAATGTACAAAAGTGATGAATAGTTAGTTGTTAGAAACAAATAAATAAAGAACAAAAGAATAACAAAGTTAAGTGACCTTTATTTATTTACTCCCTTTCGGGTTCATTTTATTAACAAACCAAACTTCTTCCTTAAGGAAGGTATGTATTAAAGAATAAATAAATTGCGGAAAGTAAATAACAATAAAATAAAAGTTAGTAAGTTAGTTTCATTACTTTTGTATATTAAAATGGGTTTCAACAAATAACTTTATTGATAACACTTTACTATTTTACAATTAACACCTCTTTCAAGATTCAATTGTAGTATATAGTATAGGGTTATGTCGAACCACAAGGAATTGCCTAATAGAATGAATCATATGAATATGTCAATGCACAAATAATGAGTAAACATATTTTGGTTGGTTTTTTATTTGAATTGCATATAAACAATTAACGATAAACATAAAACAAATATTAACAAATTCTTGAGGAGACAAGATCATTTTGAATGAAGAAAATATTTCTCAACTTCTTATGAATTTGAACTACTTATACAAGTTCTTATGCTTTACTTTGATCAACTCCAAACACCAAGGTCTAAAATCCTCCTTTTATTGTATGTCCTAAAATGGTAGAATGATGATCACTTATATTTATTACTAAACAATATTACATCCACAAAGAGACTAGGTTGTCACACCCTAATCTTGGCTACTCTAATATTGAAGTAGTAATGAATAAAAGTAGTAATGAATATAAGATATTAAGAAAAGCATGCTTAACTTGGCAAATAAACTAAGTAGTACAACTACTTCTTAGTTTATTTGTTAAGTGTTTGAGACAAGTAATTTTTATCTCTTGAAATCATTTTTTAGGTGATCAATCTAAAAAGAGCATTAAGAACTTCTCAAACAAATAAAATTAACCAAAGCACAAACTTGAATGATTAAAATTCAAATTTAAAATAAAAGAAGAAGTAGAAATACATAACCAACATTCAAAAGAAATTGTTAGGAGTATGAGCCATCCATCCAAGGATTGGATTCTTTGAGTTCCAAATGAGATTACAAAATTGATTTTTGCATCACATTTGCCTTCTCCTTTCTCCTATTGAATTATAAACTAAAATTACAAAACTTACTTAAACAAAGCTCTTGTGAACTAAGAACAAGAAGAGAGACTTCAGGGAAGTAGAATTTCAAGGCAAGATGAGGTATGATATATGATGTTGTGAAGTCCTTTTGTTCGATTGGAATGCCTCCTATTTATAGAATTTTTCCTGGAGCCGCTGAGCTGCTTGTTTGCACCGCTCAACAGCTGACCAAACCCTTCAGCATGGGTTTGGTCACTTGGTCAAGCAGCTTTGTCACCTCCTTAAGCTCGATTCATCAAAGCTAGTTGTGAGCTATGAGACCAACTATGGTGAGCTACTCTGAAAAGCCTATGGTGGGCTACTTGAAGTGAGGTCATGCATGCAAAGTCAAGTCTGGGTGCACACCGTTGAGCATACATGTGGCACCACTAAGCTACTTATTGAGCAGTTTTGACCGTGCTGACTGAGATGTGGCTTGGTGCTTGCTGACCTGGTCAGGTGTTTGGTTCACCGTTAAGCACACATGTGTCACCACTGAGCTGCTGCTTGAGCAGCTTGGGCGTGTGCCAGGCTTGTGTCTGACCGTGCTAAGCTTGTGTTCTGACCGTGTCAAGCTTTTTCTGGTGCTAGGCGGAGCGGTCAAGCCGGTCCGCTCAGCTACTTGTTTGAGCAGCTTGGTCTGTGCCAGACTTGTGTCCAAGTCAGGCTGGTGTCCAGGTCAGCTGAGCGTAGCTTGGTCCATGCTGAGCTGCCTGCTTGAGTACCTTGAGTTTGACTTCTTTTTCTACTTGGATCATGCGTCTTTATTCTCTTTTCTTTTTCTTTCTAAATCCTACAAAACACATAAAAAAAGAAATACAAACACAAATATACAAGATTGTGATATTTTATACAAAAAGTATTGTTTTAAGTTGGTTTTTCTCAATTATGCTTAAGATAAGTGCCACAAAAGTGTATGAAATTTAGGTATGTTTGACACTTATCAGAAGCTATGTTATTTTCAGGTAATTCTGGTTCACATTTCATACATAGAGAAGGATTTGGAGTCACTATAGTTAAAATGAATAAATTAGGACTTAGGTTGTTGAGAAAATTAACAGTTCAGATCATGATAAAGTACATTTGTAGGTATAACAAAGAGGTTGCTATAATTCAGTTTCTTGATTCTCTTATGACTAAGGTTATAAATTCACACTTTTCCTTAATCATTCCGTTTGGGGGAACCGTATTTGTTAAATGCCTATATTATATGGTTATTTGCTATTGTTGTGTTTTATGTTACTTGTTATTGTTTAAATTCACCCAAACGAAACTGATTTAGAAACCTTGCAAAATTAGACAGATTTTCACAGTTTCCCTTCCCCTTCCCCTTATGGTGCAATTACATTTTTTTTATTGTTTTGATAGTATCGCACAGTAGTAACAACCAATATAATGAAGTGCGTGAACTCCTAGCTTTTTTGTTTCTCTCTTTCTAGGTGAATGGATGAACAATTCTGCAGGACAAGCATTTTCACCTCATGTTATCACCATAGGAGTTGGGGAGGTAGTTACATTCTTCCATTTCATAAGAAACATGTTTTGATGCTCTTATTTGTTTAGTTTTCTTATTCTTCATTTCTAGGATCCTGATTATAAAGATTTGAGGGTGTAGACATAATTACCAAACAGGTGTTATACTGGTCCTATCTTGCCGTTGATTTGAGATAAATATAGTAAATTAATTTTGAAAAAGCATGATGAATGATAAAAAAAAATTAGCTTTGTTGTCCATGCTCTTTTCTGGCGCATATGATATGGTAATTAAGGGTAGGATATCCATTCATGTAATGGAGTGATATCATATATTTTGCCAACAGTTTATACCGGATACGAATTAATTTTATTTGACTCATATTCTATAACTAATATACTTTAATTTACCAATAATATGGATGTTGCACTAAATTGTTTCATCATAATCTTATTGAGGTCATTACCAGGTAATGCTTAAGAAAGCAGATGGTTCTTATGCTTGCATAACAGAAAGTGCTACGCGCTTCACCCTTGGGGAAGTTAGTTCATGAAATATAGCTATTTATTTGATTACTGCGTGAATGTGTAATTGTTTTTTCATAGGAATTTTGTAGAAAAAAGTCTGGTGAATGTATAATTTATTCGAAAAAAGCAAGTAATTCCACATAATGGTGATTTTAAGTCTAATTCAAGAAGAATGCGTGAGATGGCAGTGACATTATCATGTTACTTTTTATTTATTTAGACTTTGCACTTATTACTTTTTATTTATTTACAAAAGCTTAATTTTGAATTAAGTTTTCTATATTTTATATGGTGAATGGAAAGCCACCAGGTCGTGGAAACTTATACGTTGTCACTAATAAAAGGCGTGAGATGAGTGATATTATCAATATTTTTTTATTGTTCCAACTAAATGTTTTAATTGTATTATTTCAGGCAAATGATGATGCAAAAATGTTTGATACACCTTTGAGTGCAAGATGATAATATGGAGCCTACAACATTTAGGATTTTTTATATGTATTTTATTTTTAAAGTGTCATATGAGACTACTTTTAGTTTTTTGAGATTTAATGGTGTATTTAGATTTATAATGAATGATGAATTATAACTCTATCAATTATGTTATGATACCTTGCTAATTTGCAATAAAATTTTATTATTGTTAAGAACATTTGTATTTGTATTGTATATTTAAATAATAATTATAAACTAATGAGTTTAAAGTTGTGAAAATTATGGAATTAAATTGAGGTTGAAAATCTCCACAATTAACCTTCTCAAATAGTGGAGGTTTGAAGCCTCAATAGTAAACATTACAACGACCTCCTCAAATAGTGGTGGTTAAAAACCTCCACAAATAGTATAAGAGTCAATATTTTTCACTATTTTTTGTTCATTATAATATAGTATAAGAGTGACTTAAATATCTCCTTAGAATTATTGAAATAGCTTGTAATATATGAAAAGTAATGAATAGAAACCGATTTTATACTATTTGAACTTGTCTCCATGATATACCATATTTTGTTTAACGTAATTGCATTTATCACATTTTTGTTTAAAAGATCGCATTTGTCCTTCATGCAAGAGTTGTCGGTGTAAATTATGTATATAAATTAGGGATAGTTAGTGTAAGTACAAAAACGAGAGGGTGATTAATATAATTTCACTAAAACTTTGAGGGTGTTAGTATAATTTACTCTATATTTTATTTATTTTATTAATAAAACAAATTATTCCATTTTTATATGGAAAAAAATAATGTCCTATGTCTTCTTATTCCTTTTAACTTCATTAATACCTTCCTCATTTTTAAAAATAAATCAAGCTTTTCACTCATGCATTAAAATGTATGTGTTATATAAACTTTTAAATCATATCACAACAAAAATATTCAATCAATCATATAATTAGGGGTGAGAACATGTCGTGTCGCCTATCAGGAGTCTATTACATGGTCTATAACATGCTTGATCATACCAGATTTTTTTCATAAACATATCAGACCTAGACTTTTGAAAAGTCTATTTAGTTTAACATGTCAGACTTTAGGTCATCCAAAATGACTACTAAGTCTAACAGGTTGGCCTATTTAGTTATATTATGTAATAATTTTCATATTATACGATTTGAATATAAGTGATCTTATTATATATATGTAATTAATATAAAAATATAATTTAATTGTTTATAATGGTCTAGTTAAAGGTAGACATATTATTTTATTTAAATGAAGACATGATGACCTATTTCAAGATAATATAGTATAATATGTCTTTAAACTGGCTAACAGGCCGGACCAGATTTTTGAACAGTCCTGATCTAGGTTTTGAAATTTTTTTAAACAGGCTAACAGGTCAGGATTAGGCTCCTATATACTATATAGGTTCAGTCTGTTTAAGATAAAGATATATAATAATGGTAGTAAAAGGGAGTCATAAGGTGGTCTGATAGTGAAGAGGGCGGTCGTAAGGAATGTAGTGCAGGAGGTTGTGGGTTTGAGTCCCACCATCAATAAAAATGGGAGTTATAGGTGGTTTGATAATAGGGGTGTAGGAGGTTGAGGGTGGAGTCTCACCCACAACAAAATACTAACATATTAAAAACTAATACTCTTCAAAGTTCTTCCTCCAATACAAACTTCACCAAAAGGATTTTGTTTACCCAATTTATCAATCAATTTATTCCACTAACATGAGAGGTATTTCAATGCAAAGTTATAGCCTTCAAAAGACTTTTATCCATATTGTTTGTCTTATGTTCAATTCTTTTTCATTAAACAAATACATAAAACACTTATAATCAATAAACACCTCAAATTTCTCCCCTTGAAAAAAATCCAAAATATTTTTAGAGGCAAAAAGTACCATTGCAAATAGGGATGAGTAAGACCCGACCTTACTTGTTCACCCGATATGGTACAATCATGATCAAACCCTAATAGGGTAAGGTCTCATCAAGTCTAGAGTCAGGTTTGAGTTCAAAAAATTAGACTCTGTCAATATTTAGGACCGGGTAAGAGACAATCATGACTCGACCCATCTTGCGGTCACTTGCTCATCATGTTTGCATGTGTCTCTATTAATTGTGTATAGAGTAGTGATGCATCTTTGATTGAAAGTATCGTTGATTCTCTAATTTTTATCATATATACATGTTAACAATATACATAGATATATCATTTTATATGTCAAATTAGATATCCATAATAATAAGTAATATTGAGAAGACTTTATCTAAAATGTGTATGTATTATATTTAATGAGGTCAAAGGTCGAGTTCAGATTCAAAGGCCGACACAATCGACATTTATGATCAGGTTAACTTTGGGTCTAGGATCAAGTCTGTTCAAAAAATAACCAACGACTATTTAGGATTGAATAAAGACAAACCTTACTCGACTTATATTCAGGCCCAGTCACAAGTTCCAATTTATGTATAGGATAATGTTTCTTCATATTCTTAGACGCATAAGTTATATCTCTTCTTAAGCATATATACTAAATAATTCTTGTTTATATATCAATATAAATTTCAAAATCACCCTTGAGTTTGAAATCTCTAAGGTAGGAGTGATCATTAATCTTTTCTTACATCCAAACAAAAGGCATCCTTTCATAGTTTAATCCAGTGAAAAAATAGGAGTTAGGAATAAACCTCCCATAATAATATGGGTCTAAGCGGTTCAGGTTTAAACCGCGAAACCGATAGAACCGAACCGAACCAAACAACAAAATATGGTTCGGTTCGGTTTCGTGGTTTGGTTCGGTTATTTTTTAAGGAATCATTTATGTTCGGTTCAGTTTATGGTTTTAGAAATTTAGGAACCGTTGGAACCAAACTGAACCGCATATTAAAGAAATATATACAAGGGATTAGGGAATAATGTTTTATAATAGTTTAAATTCTTTAACCAATTTTCTAGCTTAAATTATCAATTTTTGTGTGAATTGTAGTGTTATATATGTTACTAAATTGTTATTAAGTTAATATTATATATGTTATTAGTTACTAAATTGTTTCCCATTGTCTTATGATTTGGAACATATTTATAACTTTTGTGATATTGAGTTTGAAACTAACATATATCATATATTGTTATACATGTATTGTTACATGTGTTACTAATTATGAAATGTAATGTTATAAATGTAACTATTATATATTTTATTAATTCATATATTTGTTACTCATCATGAATTTTATTGTTATATATGATTCATAATTTTTTATAATAGTAGTAGTAATGTTTATCCTTTTATGGATAAACAAAATCTCTTGTAATACATTTTGAATTTTCAACTCATGGAAGATTTTTTATAAAAAAGTAAATGGAAAAACCGTGGAACCGAACCGAACCATTCAAGACCGGTTCAGTTCGGTTCTTATAGTTAAATTTGCGGTTAATTGAGCGGAACTGAACTATATGTTTTTGATCGGTTCGGTTACTAAATTGCACCAAAAACCGATCCGAACTGAATTTTTACACCCCTACATAATAATCATTTAAAGTAATAGAGCTTCTAATCTTGTTGTTTTTAGTGCAAGGTTTCCTTTGAACCTCCCCTTAGAAAAATATTTGAAAACTTTTTTTCTTTAAAAAATGAAAAAATATTATATTTCTTTGCCTATATATGAATATGTTAATGTAATGTATACCTTAAGACAGACGTTTAGTCCAGGCTATGCCTTTATATTTTATAAAAAAAAACAGAAAAAATATATATTTATATTATAAGAGTTTTTTACACTGTTATTATATCATCTGTCATTCATATTTAATTATTATCGACTCATCAAAAAAGTAATATAAATGAATTATAGATAATCTACGATTATGTATAAATTTTCATACTAACAGTGCCTAGAAAAAATGAATGTTGGGCAATCGGGCAAGCTAAGGCCAACACAATAGAAAACAAGCCTAACCCTATTTTTGTAGAGCCTAATTTAGCTTAACTTAGCCATAGTCTCCCTCATTTCCTAATAATGAAATTTATGACAAATATGTCAATAGGATAATTTTAAGGTATATTAGTGTAAGAAATTTTGGGTCATACATGTAATGTTTAAATGTTTATTATCATTATTTTTAGTAGATAAATTAAAGTGTTTTAATTCAAGTAAGATATATAGCTATAGACATAATTTTCATGAAAATTATTGTGTAAATACCAAAAGTCTTATTTCTATTTTATGATGAGCGAAATTGGAATAAGAAAATCAAGTAGCATCACCCTTATGGAAGAGTATGTACTTATTATAAATAAAGGGTTATGGTCCCCATTGTAGACACCATATGATGAACCACAACATACATATAAAATAAGTCATTCTCTCCATCTCATTAGAGGAAAAACTAAAGTTAAGGATAGTCTACAATTGGAAGACTAAAGAACCTACATATTCTACTATGAACATGCATTTGCATACAAGGACAAAAAACATAGAGTTGGTGGATACATGATGAAGGATGTCGTAAAGTTCATTCCCCATATTCTCAATGAATATATTAAGGTACATTTCTGCTCTAGTTTTATATTTTTTCTTGATAATTTCTTCTTAATAATAATGTTCATCATCTTTAATACATGTATTATGTATATTTAAGTTTAAAGTCTCCAAGCCATTAAAGTCTATCATAAAGATTTTTTCTACATATATAGACTACATGGTCGTAAAGAATTAAAGCATGCTAAAATGGCAGGGGGAAAGGCAACATGATTCATATACTTCTCTTAGTGTTGTCCAAATGACTTTTAAGGTCACGAGAAGTGCCTCATTTTTTATTCATTCATTATAGACATTTTGACAATGGACGTTCCTCATGTTCACTCGTTGTTGTTGATGTGCGGAAGCCATCATTATATAGTATTGAAAACAATTAATTAAATAAAGAAATAAAAATAAACAAAAGGTAGAGGGACGAGATCTATTAATGAGATTTGTCCAATCGTATCTATATTTTGGACCCTTATGATTTGTTTGGGAGTTGGATTTTGGAGGGGAATGAAGGGAAAATGAAGACTTGGGAGTCATCTCACAAGTGTATTTCATGGCTCCCAAGCCTTTCATTTCCCTTCCTTTTCCTCCAAAATCCAACTCCCAAACTAACCCTTAAGCAACTATCAATATAGTATTAGAGGTTAGACTCTAGTACACACAATTATTGTACACATAATACATATACATATTCTAGTATCTCAACATAATACCATGAGTCTATTGTAGCTGGCAAATTGGTCAATTAAATTACTAAATTAGGTTGTTGCAAACAGGTATAAAAGATATATTGTCGAATCCACAAGAACTTGTTTGATATTAGTTTTTCAACTAAAAATTGATATTCTAAATTGGTTTTGAAAATGATTTTGGTTGGTTTGTTTGATTAACTAATCACTAACTAATTCACTAAACTATTTGCAATAAAAGTGTTGGGATTGAATTTTAGTAATCACTACCAATACACGTTTGACTCGGAAACACTAATTATTTAACAATGATTCTTTCACAAAAGGACCTCAATGGTACTAAAAGTTAATGTCTTAGTCAATTTAGTAGGTTATGAAATAAAACTCTATGTTTAGTAACTTTACACAAAAGATGAAGATTTATAGCTCACAAGATCATATATCTATGTCTAGTTGTCTATGCATGTGAAATTGAGTTAAATGCAACACTTCAAATATACTACTCACCAATGTCTTGATCATATTAGTAGCTCATTAAAATAGTTCTATGTCTAGAAACTAAATTAACAAGATGAAGATATATGAACCTTAAGTATACCACTATGTCTAGTAGTTTATGTTAACAAGTTTGAGAGTTATTTAGTTAATGAATTAGCTCTATGTCTAGCAACCAAAACAATAACATGTATGAAATGACAAATTGATATAAATCTATGTCTAGCATTTGTACCAAATCGATAACTTGAGTAAAGTGAGAATTACAACAAGGATTTCTCCAATATTTTCGTTCACAATTCATACAAAAATGTAATCAATCTTAAAGTGAGCATTAAACACATAAACAATTCATAAGAATCAATCATAGTGAAATAGCGTAAATTCGAATCAAAGTGTATACATCAAGATCATATTATATTCAATCCAGCAAGGAAGAGGTTTAACTACACATTATCATGGTAACTAACACAAAGATACAAAGAGAAAAACAAAGCTTATAAGAGAAGAAATTACTTCCTCAAAGAATATAAATTGACTCCTCTAACCTTCCCCCGTTGCTTCTACACATCAATCCAAGCTAAACTACCCTAAGAACTAAGAAAATTTGAGTATAAAGTGTTCTTATTCGATTTTTTTACAAACCCAAATTAAACTCCTTAAATAGTGTTTGAAAACTGGCTTTCATACTCACCGCATCACTTCAACTAGCCAAACTGACCTTTCAATGCACCACCTCGCACTGGACGCATGTCTTGCCTCGAGTGCACCTCCATTTTTCGCTTGGTGAAGGTTGATAGCTTGGCATATCTAAGGCAAAGACTACTTGTTGAAATTCGCAATTAAATTGGCCCAACGCATGATTTTGCTAGGCACAGGCCCTTCTATCGTTGAGCACGACTTTTGGTGCCAAGCATATGTACTAGATGTTGTCTGATCCACTGAGCTCGATTCTTGCGCTGAGCATGAGTGAACTTTGCCTGAAAACTTTGCTTTTACAGTCATTCTTCCCGTTTAAGCCTACACAAACACTTCAAATGTGATATTTGACCAATGAACAAGTTTTGATAACTCAAGAGCATAAAATCAACAATTTGGGTTGAGTACTGAGTTAAAGTGCCACAAAACTGATGATAAATTTTTGATCATTTTGACACTTAACAATGGTTCATAAGACATTTCTAATTAGTACAAATTGTAATATGAAACTTGAGACTATATATAATCTTGGCCTTTCACATGTAATATGGACTTTCATAATATATATTTCAAACAAATATCAACAATTACATGTAAACTAACATAGGGACTATTGTGAATCTAATTTCTGTTAAGAATTAAAATGATATGGAATCAGAAATTAAGTCCTTATTCTTTTTCTCAACACAATACGATAATAGTTCCCCAACTATGGGCATTGTTCACTAAGTTTAGATCATTTCGAGGGTTTAATATTAGATATAAATAGTGATATGTGACACAAGCAAATTTTAAATTTTTGAATTAAGTAACTTCAGAAATTATAAACTATCTTTCCCCTCACTCGAAGGGTGAGAGGAACATAATTCCATCTGACTCTTTCACCTCATGTTACTACTATATTTTTGTCCTATGGTAATGTTTTCATTGTCTATGGTTCTAAAATTGTGGTTTTATAGTAAATTAGGCCACAATTTTTAATAGTATTGTCTTAATGTACTACAGTTATAGAACTGTAGTCTTAAAGTACTATAGACATCGATTTTGAATTGTTGCCTATCAATTACACAAAAGCTGTTCTCTATTATATTTGACAATGATTTTTTAAGCGTTATCGTATTAGTTATATAAAAATTGTTCTGACCACAATGACTTAAGTGTTGCCTTATCTATTATAAAAAAAACCGTTCTCTATTACTATTATTATGAGTATTTTATTATTTTGTTGTAAATTAATCTTTCTATCGACCTTACTCAAAACCCTTACGATTCACAAACACTCAACTAGAGCCACATGAAACCCTCTCTTAGATCAACAACTCTCACTTTCCTCTTTGAACAAAACACCGCCTCGCCAAGCTCAGGAAGCAGCCGTCGAAATCCGTTTGGGGACACAGGTTTTGAACAACACCTTCCCCTGCAAAGAAGATGATGACGCCGCCTAGAGAAAGGTTCACCTTCTGTTCTTAAGCATGGATTTGATTCATACAATTTTGTCTTCCTATTCTTTTGAAATTATTAGGTGAAAGAGAGAAACATATTATATTAGGATTCAAACCTATATTCTCATTGATGTAAAGAATTAGGTTTAAGATATCAAAAGATAACTCATCTTTTGTTCACATATATGATGTAGTCCTATCTATCATCTCCAAAGAGAATATAACTCTACAACAACAATCATTTTTTTAATTTTTTTCTTCCATGTTTGATATCTAGTGCAACCATTGCAGGATCTAGTGTTTTTTGGAAACTTAAATTTGAGAGTGGAATTCATATAGTACAGGTTTTAGCTTCCACTCCTCACATACAATGTATGATCATATCTACTTTTGGCAATTACTGACTTTCCTTTTTAACAGCGAGTTCCTACAATAGAAAAGTTGGAGCACATTCATATCAGTGTTGCTTCTATTGCAATCCTCCCTTAGGTTGATGTGATAATTAGTAATTATTCTCATGAATCAATGCCCAAGAATATTACCAGTGCTTTCTACTTGTAGTTCCTCCAATATAATGAATAAGGAAAATGCATCCTTCTCTCACCCTTTGGTTCTGTTAGTTTCATTGATGGAACTTTGAAACCTTGATTAATGCCTTTTATATTCCATCTGATGCAATGTGATGTGTTCCTAGTTCCTACCTTTCTTCTTTTGCAGGTGTCTTACTATGTCATGCACATGCCCCTAACGTAGGTTGATGTTTAATTAAGAATGAAGACTTGAAAATTGATACTTATTAATCTAGTGCTATAATTGATGCACATGCTATGATTTCTTTTGATTAATGTGTGTTTTAGTTTTCTGCCTCACCTAAATGTTACATACACTTGAGAGATAGTAGTTAGTAAGGGAATATGTTCTTGTGTATAACTACTTTGTAATTTCTCACAGTAATTATGCTTTTTGTATGCTATGTATAAAGCTATCAGCACATTTCTGATTATGTGCAGTTTAGTGCTACTTTGTTCTTTCATTTTGGAATGGATGGCTTTATATATAAGGTAAGATGGTAATTAATTTTCTAAATCCCATAGCACAGTCTTGCAAAATTAAATATTTGTTCTTGCTGAATTGGTTTAAATACTAGGTGTTGTAGCCAATAAAGTGATCTGGATTATCTAATTATATAAACTATTAGCAGTTTTAGGTGGTGATAAAATTGACTGCTAAGAAAATTATTTTTTTGTCCTATTCAGTGACTGATATTATAGAGAGAGTTCCTTTTAAATAGATGTAATACCACCCAATTTTGTCCCGCCCAAAAATTATTCAAAAGACTAAATTTCCATAAATATTTTTTGATACAAATTTCATCAAATCAAATATATATTTTGTGTGAATTCGATTAGATTGCATGAATTGATTTTTGTTAGAAAATGAGGGAAATCAAATCAAATGAGTGAATTCATTAGCACTTAATAAATTTTATTTCAATTACCTCCAAAAAAAAATTATTTCCAAAAATAAAGATATAAAGGTGATATGATTATGTAATGAATGATCCATGACATCATAATGACATATATTTAATCCATTTTTCGTTTTTTAAAGGAAGTATAAAAAAACGATTGTTTGGTCCTAAGACTTTCTAAGTATCATAAATCAAGAAATATTTTCGATTCAAGCTTCAAATCAAGATCATTATTATTTAAATTCGAAATTTGAATATTGTAGGTCATGAGAATAAAATCAAATATTTTCGCTTTAAGCTTCAAATCATGATCATTATTATCTAAATTCGAAATTTGAATATTTTAGGTCATGAGAATAAAATCAAATATTTTCAATTCAAGCTTCAAATCATAATCATTATTATTTAAATTCGAAATTTGAATATTTTAGGTCATGAGAATAAAATCAAATATTTTCAATTCAAGCTTCAAATCATAATCATTATTATTTAAATGAGAATAAAATCAAATGTTTTCATGATCATTATTGTAATTTGAATTTTGAATATTGTAGGCCATGAAAATAAAATTAAATATTTTTAATTCGAGCTTTAATAATCATTATTAAGAAAATTTGAATTTTGAAAGATTTAGGCGTTGAATGATTTTTTTTTTTTTTTTTTTTTGCAATTTGACCATGTGCTGGAATTAAATACATTGATTGAGTATGAAAATTTGGCTATTAAAACTTGCATTTAAGTGTGATAAAAATCATATTGGGAATTAGGAAAAAATCAAAATCCCTTAATGTTTTCCTAGGAATTAATTGGTGTTCATATGTCTTTGGCTATAAATAGATGGGTCTTCCCCTTAAGAAGGATATAAAAAAAAACAAGAAAATTGCATAGAGAGAACATGAAAAAAAAGGGAGGGGGACACTTGAGAAAAATCCAAAAAATGTCCATACCATTATTTTCTTTCCTAACGGATATGAAATCCCTCTAAACATCATCTTCCATACACAAATCTCATCCACAACAACCTCGAAAATTTTCATTCACACCAACCTCAAAATCTCATATACACAATAATCAAAAAATTCATTCCTCAATCATTTTCCTCTCAACATTATCTTTCACACAACAATCCAAAATCATCCCACCAAAAATCACACAACCAAAAATCATAACCATCATCTAAAATGCAAAAAATTGTATACTACCATGGAGCCTTGGGAATAATTGTTGAGTCCTTGGAAGCACAGAGACCCAACGTGCATACATGGATGTGTTGAGTTGGTCTAGACATTCTCTCCGGTTGTGGGTCTTCATTCTCAATTAATAGTTGTTTATTCATGTGTACAGGTAAGTTCAATTTCTTACATGTATTTAATTTTTTTATTCATCACCACTACTCCTTTTATCTATATGTATAATAAAACTTGATAATGATAAGTCATATAAATAAAACATGATAATGATAAGTCATATAATTAATGTATTTGTAAAGATATTAAAATCACATTACCACAATTTTAAGATATGAGATGTGGTATCAGACGTAAGAGTTATGTTTCGCTCATATTAAAAAAAAGTTTTTAAATAAATAACTAGAAATTAGAGTTTCTTAACCAAATTTGAATATGAGATGTGGTATCAGACGTAAGGGATATACTTCGCTCATATCTTTTTTTGTTTTTTTTCAAAAAATAATTTAAACTTTAGAAATAAAATTAACCCAACCAACAAATTTTTTTCTACCCAAAGAACTACGTAATCTTGATTCCCATAAAGGGGATACGTAGGACCAAGATCACTCTTGTCAGACATAATATTAACATAAAGTTTTTTTGGAAATAATATAATAATAACACAATTAATAATCCATGCAATATAATAGGGTACCGTTCAAACGGGTAACTAGGGTGCTAATACCTTCCATAGTGTGTAATTGACTCCTGAACCTCGATATCAAAGTCCAAGGCCCAATGTGATTGAGCCAAAATATTTTTCTACATTTTTGTGTGAAAAAATGTAGTGTTGACTTTAATAAGATCGTGCAACCGAAAATCAGGGCACGATAGTTGGCGACTCTACTGAGGACTTTTTTTAAGGGAGTCAGGCCCATAAATGTTAATTGCATGGATTTTTATATTTATTTTAATATTTATTTTATTTTATTTTTATTTTATTTTATTGTTATCTTTACAACATATTATCATATTAGATTAAGTATAAGTATAAGTATATGCTCTATACTCGAGTATAACTATAAGTATAAGTATTAGTATAAGTATATGCTCTATACCTGAGCATTAGATTAGAAGGGACATCCGCCTTGTCGGTGAAGACTTTGGGTTTCACTTACATTGGCATGATAAACCACCTAGGTTGTTACCAAATATCATGGGCCTTACCGGTATGGAATATAGGCTCCACTTGTAATCCCTAGGATATTTATGTTTCCTCTCTTTGTGATTGGATGCAATCTGGGTACCTTATAAGCAGACCCTATAAGATATTTTATATAAAGGCCTTATATCCCTACCCTAGGGTTAGGGTCTTAGATAACCCACAAAACCTATTAAGTATACCATATCTATGATATTAACTGCATACATGTATATACGTACATGCATCCAAAAATATATTATTCGAAGATTCATTCATTTGTGCATTTAAGAATAAAAATATTCATTGATTGACTTATGCATTCATTCATTGCATTGAAAAATAAAAATCTTCATTAATTGACTCATGCATTTATTCATTACGTTCAAAAATAGAAATCTTTATTTATTGACTTATGCATTCCTCCACTCATTCATTTGTGCATTCAAGATGATTGGCTTATGCATTCATTCACTGCATTCAAAAATAAAAGTTATCATTGATTGACTTATGCATTCATTCATGTATTCAAAAAGAGAAATTCTTTCATTCATTCATACAATTTAAAAAATAAAAACATCATTCATATATACACCCACTTATTCGTTTATTCATACATTCATCAAAAATTAAAATAAATCATTCAATCATCAAATTTAATCCTTATGGTATCATGCATTCTATTCCATTATCTCATCATCATAAATTCTCATATCATAAAAAAAATCATACATTTTTTGCATATATCATAGCCTTCATGCATTTAAAATCATATACATTAAAAAAAAATTATTTAAGAGTCTCATGTACTAAAAAAAGAAAATTGCATGCATTCCATGGCAACATCTCATGCATCGTTTGCTTCAAAAAATATTAGTCTCGCATCAGTAATACATCCCAACATAAATCAAATGCATCATCATACATGTCATGTATTTTTTTAGTGTATAGGCTCAAGGTCAACATTACTTTGCATTTCATACATTTTGTGGCATTTCAATCCATATAACATGATAGAAAAATAAAGAAAAATGTTCACTTCATGCACATTCTCAATCAACAAAAATTGTTTTTCTACATGTATTTCATGATCACATTGCTAAGGGCATTCATCAATCGGAGAGTTGGTTTTAAAAATACTATTGTTAGAATCGATTGAAAGCGATCAGAGTCGAACAAGAAATTCGAGAAGGTAGAGAACTCCAAGTTTATGGTTGAGTCCATACTCGATAGTGCATTGTCTTCAACCTCAACTAAATTGGAGTCCAATTTGAAAAATTCTCCTCACTTGAGGACCCCAGTCAAGGTTAAACTACTTATGCATTCACTCAGGTTTCATGAATAAAGATATATTTTCTACTGCACATCTTTTTAAAAAGTATATACTAGTGCATTGTTCATGCAAATTTCATCATCTTATACTTCATCATACTAACCTCACTAACTATATTTATCCAAAAAACACATAACAAAGTAAACCCAAATAAAATTAATTCATGCATTAAAATGAGATATTTGATTAAAAAATAAAATGGAGAATGATGCAAATATAAGACTCAAAATGATGAGTATCTTCAGGAAGATCTTTTTGATGACACAAGGCATCTTTTGTAATTCCTAAACACCATGGAGATATCCCTAGTCACCCCATTTGAGCCTAGACATCATGAAAGGAGATCATTTTTTGAATAACCCTCAATATATTAATAACCTGGGGAGGGTATTTTTTTCAATCGTTTTCCTTAACATTCAACTATTAAAGAAAAATGTATTTTTTTTTCACAATACATGTGACCGAAGGATAAGAGAATACAAAGATCATTCCTAACGTAAGTGCAAAAAAGTGAAAATTGTGTATAAAAAATCCACTGAGAATCCTCAATTAATATCTCAAGCAGAAGTTAGGGCAAAGTAAAGTGCAATATGAATAACCATAAAAGGAACGGCTTTTCATGAAAAAAAATTGCCTAAATCTTAGGCCATTCTTATCACATTCCTGAAAATTCTCTTAGTAGTTGAATGTCATGCTAGAAAACTATTGAAAATAGGATAAATAAGAAAGGTGAAAGGTGGATATGAAAAATACATGTTTTGAGCCTTATATCCTTTTTCTTGAAAACCCTTAGCCTAGCCACGATACAAGCCTAAAAAGACCTTGTCGAGGACTTATTCACCTAAGATGTGCATCATGAAAAAAACATTGACTCCACTAAGGTCATAAAATTTTGATAAAAATATCTCATCTTTAATGCATAAGTTAAAATTTATGTTCTCACTATTATCATAGCCCTACCACATCTACACAAGCAAAACTAAAAAAAACCATCATTACCATATCATCACTCATAACTTAAACATTTCCCAGCTTGCATTGATCATTGCTTTAGTATTTCTTTTTAAAGAGTTATGCATAAAATAAAGAGCACTAAAAGCAAAGGAAAATTGGAGGCCTCTTAAACTGAGGCAAATTTTGAGGTGATTCACGATCCAAAGCCTTCCAGTCCAAGTCTACTACATCAATTTCAATAGAATGACGACTTTTATTATCTCACATTGGGGCATTTTTTTTGGGATTGATATCACTCTCTAGTGTAAAGTCAAAAGAAACCCAAACTGGGGCAGTTTATGGGTTGATCTCATTTTCTTGTGAAAATTTATAAAAACCCAAAATTGGGGCAATTGTGAAGTGACTTTTCATGACTCAATAAGTTGATTTGATCATAAGAAGCCAAAATCCCTCAAATAAGAAGTATAAGGATCTTGAGTTATCATCTTCAAGGACGACTTCAACACTGACTTCTGCTTCCTATGAATGAGACCATCACATCTGAGGGTGTAAAAAAAGAGCAAAAAAGAGTGTCAGGTTGAAAACCCACATAAAGATATTAAAATCACATTACCACAATTTTAAGATATGAAAAATGGTATCGGACGTAAGAGCTATGCTTTGCTCATATTAAAAACAAGTTTTTAAATAAATAACTATAAATTAGAGTTTCTTAACGAAATTTTAATATGAGATGCGGTATCAGACATAAGGACTGTACTTCGCTCATTTTTTTTTGTTTTTTTCAAAAAATAATTTAAACTTTAGAAATAAAATTAACCCAACCAACAAACTTTTTTCTACCCAAAGAACTATGTAGTCTTGATACTCATAAAGGGGATACGTAGGACCAAGATCACTCTTATGAGACATAATATTAAAATAAAGTTTTTTTGGTAATAATATAATAATAACACAATTAATAATTCATGCAATATAATAGGGTACCGTACAAACGGACAACTAGGGTGCTAATACCTTCTCTAGTGTGTAATCGACTGTTGAACCTGTATATCAAAGTCCGAGGCCCAATGTGATTGGGCCAAAAGATTTTTCTATATTTTTTAGTTGAAAAAATGTAGTATCAACTCTAATAAGGTCGTGCAACCGAAAATCATGGCGCGACAATAGAGAAGAAAAGTGTAGGCATGTTTGTAGTGCAATTAGTAAACCTGTAATATAGCAATACAAAATATTATGAAACTACAATATCTCGACATTGCCTATCTTGGTGACTTTCTTCTTCAACACATATATATATGTAGCTTGTATTTAATTATGATTTGAGTGGCATGGGCATGGCTGCAGGATCAAGGCACGCAGGTTTTTGAATGAAGATAATAAAGAAGCATTTATTAAATGAAAAACACTTGTGCATTGTGCTATTTTAGTGTTCTATATTGTTTCTTCTTGTGATGCTTATATTGACATCTCATGTAGTCATTATACACTAACAGTTTCTTACTTCATTTGTTACTTAGATGTGATTTCTACAATTATTCAACTAACATGGCTTGAACCCCGTGATGACCAACCAACTAGTGAGTATGAAGAACATATGTGGAGAAGATCAAGTTGATAAAGAAGAAGAAAATCAAGTTTTTGCATAGAGGGGTCAAATATTGGATTGTAAAAAATATTGGGTCAAACATGTCTATTTTGACATTATTTTATTAGATACACATAAACAACCATTAGATATGAGCATAGTTATTTGATCACATAAATTTTGTTTTAATATGATCTTGTACACAATTGTATAAATCATTTAATATTGTAAAAACAATATGTAGTATTATTGTTTTTTCCCCACTAAATTGGTCTCATAAATGTTTGTTGTAGTTTTATTCTCATTGAGGTTCAAAAAACACAATTAATAATTATAATAATAATAATTATTATTACTATTGTTATTATTATAGACAACAATTTTTAATCGTTGGTGCTAACAATGAAGGAAAATCGTTGCCTATTTTAAATGACAAAAGGCAATTGTTTTAATGGTGTTGCCTATATGGATAAAGGCCACGGTTTTCATCTTTTTTTATAAGTAATGGTTTTTAATCGTTGACATTGACGATGAAGAAAAATCGTTGCCTATCTTAAATATTGAACAACGGTTTTAAAAACGTGTTGTCAAAAGTTAAAAAACCATGGCCTAAACAAAAAGCAAGGCCTTAGACTACCATAGTTTTAAAACCGTTGTCTATGACAAAGAGAACAATTTTTCTACATTTGGCAACGGTTTAGCCGCCGTTACCACAAGTGAAAAATGGTGTAGTTTTACCATCTCTTTACATCACAACTTGGTTGTGAAACATAAACCCCTCCACAAAAAACATACCACCACCAATGTTCACTCTCTATGCACACTCTATTTACAAAAGTTTCCAAATTCCACTTTAAGATCAAAACCATTGCAAAGTTTTAATTTGTACACTCACACATGTCCTCCTTGTAACTTACCCCATCTTCATTCTTTTTGTAAAAAAATGGTTTTTTATATACTGTCAGTGCATCATTCATTATTCATGTTGTTTTACTTTTACTATCTCTTTAAAAAGAGTAATACAAATGAATGATAGATAATATACTGATCGTGGTTAAGTAGAAACATCAACCATATAGATGATTTACTCCATCAATATCAATTGATTATGAAATACAACATTAACATGATATCAAGTCATAGTTCAGTTTCTTTCCGGTTGTCATAAGCCAAAATATACACTTTAGCAATGGGTCAAAGACAATCATTCGCCTAGTCTGACAAGTTTTCATGGAGGGGCACATTGGGAAGTAAGTTTCACATCGGGTGTAAATGTTCGGTTCAGTCTGGATTTTCATACAATTCAATTGCGAAACCGAAAATAAAGATATGGTCGGTTTACTTCACTAAACCGTGAATTTTATTGTCTGAATCGAACTGGTTATGAATGGTTTGGTTAGGTTCCACGGGTTTCATGTTTTTATTCTAAAAATATTGTACATCAAAAGTTCAAAATATATTTTACATAATTTGTCCATAACAAAAATAATACTATTACTATAATCCACGATATATATATCACAATTAATAACATATATAACAATATAATTACAATTTTATACAACAATTTAGTAACATATATAACAATACAGTTCATAATAAGTAACATATATAACATTAACATATAACAATTTATGGAATATGCTAGTTTCAAACCTAATATCATGAAAGGTTAGAAAATAGATTTCAAATAGTTAAAATATTTGAAAAGTAAAGTATGTATATAACAATTTAGTAAGTAGTAGTATATATAATAGTAACATATATAACAATAATATATATAACAATAATATATATATATATATAACAATTTAGTAACATGTGTAAAGCGTAATATTAAAATTCACACAAAATTGGTAATTTAAGCCATAAAATTGGCTGAAGAATTCAAACAATACTACAACATTATTCAATAGTATATATATTTCTTTAATACGCGGTTTGGTTTGAACGTTTCATAAATTTCCAAAACTATAGACCGAACCAAACTTAAATAGTTCCTTAAAAAAGAAACTGAGTCGAACTGCAAAACCGCACTGAACCATAATTTACTGTTTGATTTGGTTTGATCCTATTGGTTTTTCTATTTAAATTGAAACCGCTTATACTCCTAATCTTGTATTGTCTACCTCATTGTCTCTGAGTGATTTAAATTTGTTGGTTACTTTTTTCATTATGAATTGATTTTGAGATAGATTCTTAATGTATCTTATCTCGTTCTCTTGTGTATAGTAATATATTTTAGACTACTCTTCCCATTATCAATTAGTTTTTAAAATAAATCTTCATTAAAAACAACTATATTATTTATATAAAGCATTTCAACATTAAAACAAAAAAATTTTGACACAATGAAATTCATTGAAAGAACCCAAATTTGTAGCGTATGGTTTAGAGTAAGAGGAACGGATGGGTGGGAATCAGACACAAAAGAAAGTGGCAATTATGGCTAGTAAATGGGGGAGCTGGCACTGCATGTAAGATAGGAACAATGACACATGAATGTTTTTCCTTTTGTTTTTAATGATAAATAAAAGTATAATTTCATTATAATTAAAGGGATAAATATGTCATTAAAAGTTATATTTTTTTGTTTTTTGAAGAATGATTCCAATATTTGATATTAGAAGATCCGAAAAAGGACAACCTTTTTTATGCGTCATTTGAGTTTTCAAACAGATTCACGACCATAATTTTTTAATTTTGTGAAAATCATTTTTTACCCATAAGTCTCTACCTTTCAACTTGTCTTTCCCGGACAAGTAGAGAGTGCATAAGTAATATTATGATACATAAGAAAATAATTTTTCAAAGGTACAAATTTTTATTTAATTTTAAATTAAATGATTTAAGAAATTATCTGCCTCACTTTCTAGGTATCAGAAAGTTCAATACTAGTAAGGAAGCCAGTTACAACAACTAGTACCATATCAGTTCGCTCCCTACTCAGGGGATAGTTGCCACCACATCATTGATGGCTATTCCAACACCAACCATGGTTGGTGAAAAGAACAATGGAGGATTCATCAGCCATTCTCCCTCACTTTTCATCTCTTGAGAACAAGTTCTATTATTTTTTTTAAAAGTAAATAATAATTAAGTATGGATAATGGAATGACATAGTGTGTAAAATTTATATGTTGTTAGTGTATATATATTTTCTGTATCATTTAAAATAATATGAGGAGTTGCATTTATTGGATTAATTTTTTTGGGTACCAAGTGTTGCTCCTCACCCTTTTTGGGTAAGGAACTAATCACTTTTGGGTGCACGATTGTCCCTTCCAACAAGTGTTACTCTGAGGAATCGAATATTTGACATTTTGTTCATCCTGGAAATCTAGTGAGACATTACACCACTAGATCAACATCTTCATATTTATTGTATTTATTTTAATAACGTAAT
Organism: Lupinus angustifolius; assembly: GCF_001865875.1. NCBI lineage: Eukaryota > Viridiplantae > Streptophyta > Magnoliopsida > Fabales > Fabaceae > Lupinus > Lupinus angustifolius. Next base: position 27,346 of record NW_017723196.1, read on the forward strand.
ATTTATGTACTAACCGTTAATATAAAGATTTATACACACTACGCCAGATATCGTAATAAACATCAGTCATTCAACAATGCAATTGTCCCACTACGCCATTTTGTTCATCCTTTTTGGGTAATGAACTAATCACTTTTGGATGCGTGATTGTCCCTTCCAACAAGTGTTACTTTCAGGAATCGAATATTTGACATTTTGTTCATCCTGGAAATCTAGTGAGACATTACACCGCTGGATCATCATCTTCATATTTATTGTATTTATTTTAATAATGTAATATCTATATGCACTAACCGTTAATATAAAGATTTATACACACTACGCCAGATATCGTAATAAACATCAGTCATTCAACAATGCAATTTTCAATGACGTTGTTGAAAATGAGGTGAACAACATCAACAACACATAATAAAAAAGGCACTGTCAATTTGTGTACCTTCAACTGCGCATACTTGACAAAACGCTGTTGAACATCAGTAATGTTAGCATTGACTTGAATGATTTATGTTTAACAGCGCATTTGATAGAAAATGTTGATATTAATACATGCAACAACGTATAATTGAGGAAGCGCTATTGAAGATGACATAATAATCGTGCTTTCTTAATTATGCATTGTTGATGTTTTATAACTTTTTAAACGTCCGAGATATTAATGATGTCAGTTATATGTGTTTCTTCATTTGTTGAAATATTAATGGTTGAGTGGTTATGCATTTTTTGATTGTTGAAATATTAATGGTTGAGTGGTTATGCGTCTCTTCGTTTGTTGAAATAATAATGGCTGCTCATCTATAAATATTATGGTTCACTCAATGTTTTATTTCATCAATAAGAGTATGTGTTTCTATAAGAGTATGTTCATAAAGGTAGGAGGAAGAAAACACAAAGTAATAAAAAAAGAGCAATACTGTAGAGAGTGAAAAAGAGAAAAGGAATCAAATTTGTATAGATGAGTCGATGAAAAAATTGTGTTTTTGTTTCAGAATCATGTCAATGAGGTCTTTAACAACTTTTGATTTTGCAAAATGACCCAAATATCAGAAGGAAGGTGGCTGTCATACAAAATTTGTGTGAGATGAAGATTTAGTTGATTGATCTCTTTCAATTGAAAGGAAATAAAAGGAAACTAATCAATGAATTATTTTTCTTCGTATGTCAATTTATTAAGTTCAATGATTTCCTTCATGGCAAAAGGACCCAGATTTTAAAAAGAAATCAATGAACTATTATACAAGATTTGCGTAGAGGAGTCGAAGAAAAAATTGTGGACAAGATTAATCTGCAATTTTTTCAAATCATTAGATGGAGATTTAATTTGTAAAGTATTGAGTTCATTGAGCTCTTTCAATATTTTCAGTTCATTGAAATCTTTTGATTTTTAAAGGGGCCCAGATTTCAGAAGGAAAGTAGTTGTTATACAAGATTTGCGTGAGATGAAGATTTGTATAGAGGAGTCGAAGAAAAAATTATTTCCTTCATTGTATTCTTCATTTGCTAAATCATTTAGTTCATTATATTCACATGTACCAAATCATTTAGTTTATTATAATGTATTTTGCATCTCTAAATGAATAATAAAACAATTATTTTGGATGTTAATTTCTATTTTTTGTTAATTATTTGGATGATTATTTTCTTTAGTATTTTTGTTGTTCATTATTAATAAATTAAACACAATAAACAAATTAACAATACTTAATAAATACAAAAATAAATTAACAAAATGTAATGTTTAATATTTTCCAGTTTCGTATTAATAAACACAATTATATAGTAATCTACTTCATGGAAACTTAATCTCAATTAACGTTAATTCATGTTGTATAAATATTTTTCAGTTATGTAAAATGTTAATTTAACGGTGCATAACTACGAACACGCTGTTAATTTGGAAAATGAGTTCAGTTTAACAGCGCATAATTAATATAGTGCTGTCAATTAGATTCTATTCAATAGCGCTACATATCGGTAGCGTTGTTGATGTGTTAATGAAAATAAGTAGTAAACAACTAGATACACAACAACAACGTAATCCTTAATATGCGTTGTTGAAGATGTCAATACAACAGCGCCACTTGTAGTATGCGATGTTGAAGATGTGTTCATGAAAACACGTAGCAAACAGCTGGATACACAACAACAGCATAATCCTTAATATGCGTCGTTGAAGATGTCAATACAACAGTGCTATTTTAGTATGCGATGTTGAAGATGTATATTCAACAACGCTACCGTTAATATGCGCTGTTAAATTGGTAATACAGTTTAGATATCTAAAACATGAATCGTTCCCTCTATGCTCTCAAACTTAATCGAAAAGAAATAATCATACTCTCAACAAACCCTCATACTCTCATAAACCTCAAAAAACTTCATCAATGGCTTCCCAGAGTGGCGATCATGGTTCTCACAGTGGTGACGAAGCTACACCGACTCCATAAGACAAGCAAATCGTTGCTCAAAAACGACCTCCACGTGGAATGACTTCCATGAAGAATGTCAAGAAGTAAGGATGTGAAGATATAAGTTCAATGAAACTCTAAAGGCCAACCATTAATCTCAAAGGGTGGCAATGCATTGGTAAGCTACGTTGGTGTTTTTGTCTTAATTGCAATGTGATAGATTTCATATCATAATAAGTTCAATATCATTATGATCATATTGATTAAGGACTATATTAAAATATTCCTGATCAAGTATTATATTTAATAAGAACAACTATAATATATATTGAGACTAATGCGAAAGATCGATGATTATACATAGCTAGTCATGGATATGGAGATATCAAATCCTCCCATAAGTATATATTAGAGTAATGGTTTGACTTGTCATGAGAACATTATTTTGATTGTTATGTGAATGGTATAGGCAATTCTCATAAAGACAATATTGTATGTAGTTCTTCGACCTAAAGTCACTATAGATTCCAATGTGATTATTTTCATGTTTTAATGCAATCAAACATTTTCTTTAATCGGATAATTATAATTATAAAGATTGTACTTAAACATGTGATAAGGCAAGTAGAGGGATGTGTGTGAAATGGATAAATTTTTGTCTCTCGTGTGCAACATGAGCTATATCCTTATGCTTAAGAGTAGAAACATGTCACACTATCTAATAGAGATATATTACTTGACCTATAATAGGTTAGGTTAGGTTATACTAGATTTTTTCATGAACATATCAGATTCAGACTTTTTAAAAAGTTATTTAGCTTAAGATGTCATACTTTAAGCCATTGAAAAGATATATTAAGCCTAACGTCAACTTACATAGTTAAATTTTATAATAATGTTTATATTATAATATTATTATGGATGTAATTTTAATATAAAATGTATACAAAAATATAATTTAATTTTTGGTAAGAATGACAATGAAAACCGAACTCGTAGGTACCTACCGGAACCCAACCCAAATTTAATGAGAAAAACCTGATGTGATTGAGGTCAGGTTCAGGTTTTACTCGAGTTCAACTTTCGAGTTTGGTGTAGTTGATACTTTACCCCGAACCCGCCCTGAACCTCATTAATATATAAAATTACAAAATTAATATAAATACATATATAAAACCTAAAACCTGCCATATATATAGAACCTATATATATATACATAGAAATGTATATTTCGGACGAGTTCTCATTGGGTTTGGGTTACCCGACGAGTTCAAGAATGATATTATTGTTTTCAATCCCACTTACTTCGGGTTTGGGGTTGGGTAAGCACAAACCCGACCTCGATTCGCCCCATTATCATTCCTAATTGTTAAGGTTAGATAAACCTATTTCAACTTTTCAAGACTGTATAATATAACACACGTCTAAACAGACTAATAAGTCAAACTTTTAAACAAGTAGACATAGACTTCTAATTTTTTAAACATGTAAACATACTAGACCAATGTTCCTATATACTATATATCTTTAGTTCCAAAATCTGACCTATTCTATTTCCACCATTTCTTAGCTCATCCATTAACCAAGAGTGAGATTGTGAATTGTAAACCACATTAGTATTTCATTAGATTGGTCAGTAAAATAAAATAAACACAATTGAATTATTTTTAACCAATCAAAATGTTTCAAAACACTGGACAACATATATAGCACGAGTGTAAAAACTAAATAGAGATTGTGGGAAGTTTAGGAATAATAGCAATAGTTTGATATATTCTCTATCAAAATAAATAACAGTTGACCTAGAGAATACCAATTTATTTCAAAATAAATGTTTACTTATAATTTTCAAACAATATTAAATGCTTTTTTCATTAATGTCAATATGGAAAGATTAAATGATGAGAGATACAAACAAATTTTAGAAGATAAACAAAAAGTGAAAAAACAAAACATTATCCTTCTTCATTTTAACAAAATTAATTATAGTTTTTAACATGTGTTTTTCTCTTTCTTTCTCTACATTAATAATTTTGAAAAGGGAAGTATATTTATGTAGTTAGTTAGATTTAATAATAATAATTTGAAGAGTTCTAGAAATAATATAAATATGAAAAAAAGAATACCCGCTCGAATTCTAATTCTACTATAGCACCGTGCCTTTTTTCTCTCTCACTAACTCACTCTTCTTTCTCTCTCTCTCTCTCTCTCTCTCTCTCTCTCTCTCTCCTCTATATATCAAACCCTAGCTAAGCCCTAACGCCAAGAACAACGAAATCTTTCACCTTTTCTAGATATCAGGCAAAAATCTTACTCACACTTCATCGATATTAGTCTTCGCAAAAAAAAAATTGAAATTTATTATTGGGTGAGTTTTTTTTTTGTGGAAATCAAAAGTTTCGTTTGTAGAATGTGGGTTTATGAATTTGGGTTGAGGATGGGTTTTTTATGCAAGGTGACAATTTTGGGCTGAAATAGTGAAATTTCGTACTGTGCTGTTTGTGGGATCAATAGTGTATATAAAATGCTAAATTAATATTTTTTTGTGTTTTTTTGGGTGGATATGATGAATTGTTGATTTTGCAAGCTAAAATTGCGAATTATTTTTTCTATAGTATCTCAAATTCTTATTTATTTTTACCAATATGTCTTGGTCTAAGTAGCAAGAAGTTTTTTTCCCTTAAAGTAAGTATCAATTTCGAATAGCTGTAAGAGCTTTGCTCCTTAAATGGGTCTTCTCGACTCGGCTTAGATCAGCGGGTGTAAGGGAACATTGAATGAATTTTCGGGTTTCTTTTTGTTTGCTGAATTACCTTTTTTTGTTTGTTTGCTGAGTTACTCTTTTTGAAATGTTCTATTGGAGAAAATAATTTAATCATCTTGGTTGTATCCGATTCTGGTGCTTTTATTTGTTGGTGCTTGGTGATAATAATGGAGACACAGTTTTTCATTAGTTTTTTTTTTTTGCAAAGGTTGTCTTGAATTACTTGAGTTACTCTAGGCTTTAATATTACTGTATGGTTTAATAAATTTGTTGATTTCATGATGCCAAGTTGGTGGTTTTAATTGACAGTTGGATTAGCTTTTTTGGTAACAATTAGCATGGCGTCTTCAGAACATCAAGTCCCACCGAGAACTCCTGCAGCTGATATTGTACGTCATTTACATTTTATCGTGTGTGATACCTTTCCTCTGTTGATCTTCACATAACTGACTGGTTTTGAATGAAACTGAAACTACTATATAGGTGGGTAACGCCTTTGTTGATCAATACTACCATATGTTGCATGAAAGCCCTGAGCTGGTGCATAAGTTTTACCAGGATGTCAGTAAGCTTGGCCGTCCTGAACAAAACGGCTTAATGGGTATTACGACCACACTTGAGGTATTGGATATTGGTATCATCATTTCGTCATCCATGCAACTCTCCTGGTTCTTACTCTGTCCCCACTATGTATTATTTCTCGAGTTTGTTAGCAATCAAATACCTAATCATTTTGGTGTCATTAGTTAGTTTCTTGTTTCCGTCATTCTGTGCAGCCTCAAACGTTGCACTGTGTAAAATTAGAAGAAACATTTTAAAACTAGACCGTAATGAAATTAATATGTCTCTCTAAATTTTATCAAGTTATTTTTTATTCTTTCAAACAGGATATTAATAAGAAGATACTATCTCTGGGTTATGGTGAACTCAGTGCCGAGATCATCTCTGTGGATGCACAAGAATCTTATGGTGGGGGAGTCATTGTCTTGGTCACTGGGCTTATGACCGGAGAGGACAACGTTAAGCAGAAATTTACTCAATGTTTCTTCCTTGCTCCTCAAGAGAAAGGCTATTTTGTTCTAAATGATGCTTTCAGATATGTTAATGAAGATGGAATCCAAGTATCTGCTCCCGATATTGGATCTCCTATTTCTCATGACAATGGTAATAATAGCATGAGTTGTGATTTCAATTTTTTTAGTTCCCTTTGATTGTTATCTTAGTATCCTACATCCCGAACCTTATTTTAGTGGCAGATCCGGCTGTGTTGGAGACACAAGTTTCAGAGCAAATATCTGTGGTAGATGAGGATGGTGAAGGGGAGGAAGTCTATAATCCTGAAAATGGGCAAGCTTCAATTGAAGAAGGGGAAGAAGCTCCTGTACCCGAGGTTGTTGATGAAACTCCTGATGATTCACAGATAGTAGCTGGATTGACATCTCAAATTGAAGATATGCCAAAGAAGTCATATGCCTCTATTGTTAGTATCCATTCTGAAACTCTTGCATTTCTGATTCATTTTCAGACTTATGCTGGGTTACCATCGGAAATGCCTCTATTGAAATTATAGATTTTAAATATGGAATGAGAAATGGAAATGATCAAAATAGTAAACTGCATCGATAGTATTGTGACTGATGATATGATGATATTGTGATACAAAAGACATAATACTAACCCCTATTTATAATACTAATACTAGACTCAATAAATCATAAAAGATAAAGTAAAGTAATTTCAATGCTAAGAGGCTCTAAACAAATCTAAGATATAATCATCACAATATGAGATATTCTCTCTATATCTAAGTATTATCTAGATATTCTATACAATATAATTTCAGATATTCTAACTTTCTAGGATAGTTTCATATATTCTAATAACCTCTTTTTGTAGTGTATGATTTTGTATGGAATAAAATACTGAAATTTGACCAGAATGATACTTTTATATTCCTTTTATTGGGATAGTGATAACTTTTCTTGTTACTTGTTAATTTTCTTGCTAACTAGTGAATCAATCCCAGGTCAAGGTCATGAAGGAGAATGCAGCACCCTCTTCCACTGCTGCAGTTGTTTCTGTGAAATATGTCGTTAAGAGCCGAAACCAACAGGAGACCGTTGCACCTCCACCACCCAATTTATCAGAAACAAATGGTTCTAGTATAAATACTAATGAGATTGGAAACAATCATGAAACTGAAGGTGTGATGGCCAACATAAAACACTATTAGTTTAATGGTTCAAAACAATTTGGTTAATATTCTATATATTAATCATAGTGAGATGTATTGACACAATTGCTTACTCTTTGATAGCTGAGGGCTATTCTATTTATTTGAAAGGCCTTTCACCAAATGCTACACCCTCCCTCGTGGAGAACGAGTTCAAGAAATTTGGGCCTATTAAGAGTGGTGGTGTCCAAGTTAGAACCCAGAAGGTATTTCACTTTTTAATCCCCTGCTTTATAATATCAGTTTGTAGCTAATATATTTTTGCATATCAATGTGTTGAACAGGGATTTTCCTTTGGCTTTGTGGAGTTTGAAGCAGCTAGTGCTGTGCAAAGTGCACTTGAGGTATTTATCAAATGTACCTTATATTTAAGAATTCCATATGCAGTCTTAATTTCTGTAATTAATCTTCATCTGATTGACGAGAAAAAAATTTCTAACCTAATTTTAAATGGATGGATCACCAAATAGTGAAACCTATTCAGCATGCATTGTTTTCATTAATCTCTTACCCTTCTAGTTGTCATTGAGTCACCTGATAAAGGAGATAATGACTGTGTTGAATGTCAACAAGTTGCTTTTGTCATCGTGCTCTGTTGATGCTGAAACTTAAGTTGATACTGAAACTCAAGTTGCTTTTGCTCAGTGTTGCTTCATATTTCATTATAGTTAATTCTAAATTTGGATTTCAAAGTGTTCCTAATTTTAAATGGTTCATAAATAGTGATTGCATCAGTTTTTTATAAGCAAACTGATTCAAACAGTGAGGACAAGGGCGGGGTACCCGAACCCATAAATAAAGCAAAAAATATACTTACAGGAAGTGATATTCACACAAGACCTTCGCCTCATACACCAATCCAAGTAAAAATTACTCTACCAACAATGACTCTAACCCACTGCCCAGTCCTAACCTTAATAAGATCCAACAAGGAGCAGATATCACTATAAGAACTAGAAAAAATTGAAGCATCCTAGCCAGTCACAATGTCCAGAGGGTTGCCATCTTTTAATAATTCCAGCAGTTAATTTTAATTTTATATCAACTTTTTGAACTCTGCACAACTTCATCTGCCTGTGTTGAATTTCTTGCAACTTATTCTGAACTGAAATTGATATGTGCTACTGTCTTTGTTAATGGGGGCAAATGTCAACAATAGAATAAACTTAATGTAGGTGAGATGAGAATATTGCATTGGATGAGTGGACACTCTAGACAAGATAGGATTAGGAATGAATGCATTTAGGAGAAAGTTGGGTTGGCTCCTATAATATTGTAGAAAAGATGGCCGAGTCGTGCCATAGGTGGTTTGGGAATGTGCGGAGGAGATCTTTAGAAGTCCCAACAAGGAGAGTAAATCAAATGGAGGTTACTCCAATTTCTAGTTGGAGAGGGAGACCAAGAAAAACCATAGGCGAAACGATTAGGAAATATTTAGAGATCAATGTTTTGTTAGTAGACATGATTTAAGATAGAACATTGCGGCGTCATTCGATTCATGTAGCCAACCCCACGTAGTGGGACGAAGGCTTGGTTGGATGATGATTGTCCTTCTATTTATCTGCATGTGAAGTTTGGATGGAATAAATGAAGCAGAAATCTTCAGCTCTACTAGATGATGATGATTCTCTTACTGATATTCGTAATTTTTAAATTGCATCTGTATTTGGTAAGTCAATATTTCTTTTTAATTGGCATTTCAGGCTTCACCAATTCTGATCAGTGGCCGCCATGTTGCTGTCGAAGAAAAAAGATCAACTAATCGAGGCAAGTGCCTCTGATAATTCAATCTTGGTCTTATTCCCATTAACTTGCCAATATGCAGTTTCTGCATATTCACATTAACTATAGTTCGATTTTCAGTTTCTGCATACGCTGTCAGATAAATAGACACTATTTTGCTTATTGAGGGGAGAAGACAAATATAAGTGACCATCAAGTTCTTATCTGATCCTAGCTATCGTAAAAGTCAGTTTTTTGCATTATCTGTTCAGGTAATAGCAGGATAAGATTCCCAACTGGAAGAGCACCAGGTTACAGGAGCGAGGGAGCAAGAGGGCGTGGTGGAAACTATGGAAATGGCAGAGGTTATGGCCGTGGTGGTGACTTCAACGGCAGGGGGGATTATGGATATAGGAATGGCAACCGGGGAGGATTTTCAAGCCGTGGTAGCGATGGTGGGTTTCAGAGAAGTGATACTATGGGATCCCATGGTGGCCGAAATGACCATATGGGAGCCAATGGTAGTCGCGTGAACCGTACTGGTGGATCCGCTGTTAATGTTGCATCCAAAACTACAGCTGTTCATGTTCCTGCTTCTGCTTGAAGAACCATTCATGAGTCAGACTGGTTCAAAGTGTATGTCAATTTCCACTAATTTAAGCAATAGGAAAGAATGAAGGAGGAGCTCCATTTTCTTTTTTCTTTTTTCTTTTTTGTGGATGAGTTACCTAATTCTCTTAGGGCTCCTTATCTTTTTGGTCTTTTTTTATTGTAGTTGATTTTAGGAAAGGTAGTTTTCTAATTCATTTTAATTATAATGCCCTAGCTAAAGTAGTTTTATGCTTCCCCAGTTTTATTAATTCATGTTTTGGGGTACTCCAATTTTTTTGGGGAAATGACTAGTATTTGTAGTTGTGACATGAGATGATGCTATGAGCATGAATTTGAGGACATGGGGCACTACTTTACCAAATTATTTTGATCACTGATCTAATATAAAATATCATCAACCTTTGATATTTTACCACAGCTCTCACCCCAACACCTTATGGTTATTTTTTATTGACAAATCTTAGTATATTAGTATTTGATGTGTAAGATTCAAACCCTCAACTTCCTTCACTACATTCTTTAAACCCTTTACCTAGGGCTGTCAAATGGCAATGAACCAAACTACTCGGTATTCGTTTGAAATTTGACCCGTTATTTATTTCGACAAACTTAACTTGTGAACCAAATATGTTAAAGTTGAGTTGGAAATTGAGTTCGTTAAATAAATTGATCGAACTTGAGCTAGATACAGTTCAACTTGTTAGATTCGTGGTTTTTTTTAATCTTGTGGGTGAAACTCGAACCTTTAATCTTCTTTACTACATTCCTTAAACCAATTACCTTAACCATTCGTCGACTTTCTAACTATAGCCGACTGTTCATCGGGTGCTGCCCCTCCCCTCTCCACTGCACCTCCTTCCACCTGCCACATTGTTTCTATCTCAACTAAGACCATCCTTGCCCATCTTCATAACAAGCAACAATATAGAGGAAATATTTACTCCTTCGGAAGAGGTTAATGAGGCATTAGATTCACCTTGCATTCCCTTTCTATCTCAACATGAAGGAGATTTGTGATGGAGGTTGCGTTTTGATTAGACTTGTATCAAATTGACTATCAATTGCCACTATTATCTAAGTGTGATTACCAAAAGGGAACCAATACTTTATATAATCTTAATCTTATACTTGAAATCAATGACTACAAGCACACTACAACAATGAGAAACTTATCCTTTTGATGGAACTCACCAGCATTAGGCAAATTGGAAGGTGAAACATTTAATAAAGTAATTTTGTTCAGGACTTACAATACCTTAAAAAGTAACATTATTATAAAAGTTATGAATAAATAAGAGGAATACACCTAAGAATTGTTATACTAAATAAGTATTTTGCAATTGGGTAGAAGCAATATTTTTCTTGCACTAGCTTAGGAACTTTGTTAAAGCATTATATAATTCCGAGCTAAGAATTGCTGTGGCACTTGAAACAGCATCAACAAGTGAGTAGAAACTTGTCCATTTAGACATCAAAATTGCAGGCCTGAACGAAATCTAACTCATAGTCGACGAACTTTGTCCAAAGTGGCTTGAATTGATTCATTGCAATGTCAAGCCATGGTTTCAAGTTACCATTGAAGTGCACCACAGCTGCATTCCTAATCTCATCCATGCTGATGCTTGGGTTATATCCAAGTCCAAGAACATGCCATGACTTATCAAGTGGCTTTGTTGTCGAGTAATATGTGATTAGACCCGGTGGCAATGTCCCTAGTTTCCATAAGGTACGGTTCTCATTCTGCAGCAGCATGAGCATATATATAAGTTACATATAGTATAGGCTAAAGATAAAAATTCGAAAAGATTGGAGATGAAATAAATTGATGAGAAATAGACAATAGCATACACAAGCTACAATAGTTATATATCATAGTTTCTGAAAATGCAGCCACTAGCAACACTACCTATGACGCATTGATTAACATCACGTGATCATGGAAACTAACAGTATCAGTAATAACAATCTAAAACCTGAGATGTATGTTCAAGTACTGAATGTTGCTTGAGAATGCTAAAAATAAAGAATGAAAAAGATGCAGTGAAATAATAATTCATGAATTAACAGAACGGCTTCAAAGTCTTACCAAATTCTGCCAGTAATGATACTCTTCTGTGCATTTTTCCTTTCTCCAAGCATCCAAATCGAAGAAGTTCATTCCATAAGCCCATGCACATGCCTTCGGATTAAATTTCGCTTTAATCAATGGGTGTGAGAAATTCATGTACTGTGCATATCTATGGAATGACCCAAAACATGTTTCTACAGCTCCATTCACCTTGCCATCCATATCAATATTCCATAACCCAGTAAGGTCCTTCTGAACTACTATGTCATCATCCAAAAATAAAATTCTATGAAGCTTTGGATACATTTCTGGCAAGTAGAATCTCAAATGGTTCAATATTGACAAATACTTGGGATTCCTAAACTTCATATTTGTTGTGTCCTTTGTAGCATTCTCAAGCTTGTTCTCAAAGTAAAACCTCTGCAGATTAGCGGATTCCAATTGTCGGAGGACCGGCACATATGAAGAATTGAGGAATTTGTAATCCTCGACTGCTTTAACCTCAATGTGTGCACCATTATAATCCTTCAATTTAAACATCACTTGCATTGCTCCAAGATTCATCTTATCAGTCACAACATGAAACACATGCTTCCGTGGTTCCTTCGCATTCTTTGTTGCTGAATTGACCACGACGGATGCAGCAACAACATTATCTGAGAATATGGCATAATGGTACAGCTTAGGATCTTCAACCTCGGGAGGAGTGGGTTTACCCTCATCTGAATACTTCTCAGGATGAGCGATCCGCTCTTCCATCAACCTCATCGAGACACAATGCAAGCTCTTCGGAATTGACTTGGCAGCAATCAAGCTCGAGAAAGCTCCCTGTTTCTTTGCCTTGGTTAACTGCTCATTCTCAGCAAAAATTGTATCCTTCAACTTCTGAATCTTGAGCTGGTTATCAAATGACTCCTTGGCTTCGCCAATTACCTGACGTGTGGTCTTAATATGCTCCTTCACTTCCTTCTCCATTTGGCGAACCAATGCTTCATCAACAGGGACTGAATCACTGCTGAAGAGAGTCCTATATTGAGGTTTGTTCATTAGATCCGAGAAGTTCCGTGATAATTCCGCGAAAATCCTAACAAGCTTCGAGCTCTCAAGCTTGAGCTTTCGTGCATAAGATGCATACACAAGAGCCAAAGAGCGATGATCATCAGCTTGCTTACGGATCTGGTCCAAGCGAGGCTTTAGGGGATCCGATTTAAGAGCAAGAATGGATCTCTTTATCGACGAGAATCCACTTACACCACCACCATCAGAACCCTAGTTCAAAAGCACAAAAGTACAAAACAAATTAATCTATGTTCGTTAAACCCTTTCCATTCCCAGAAAGATAAAATAAACCATTGAAAATGTCTCAAAATAGGAAGAAAAATATTAACCATGTATAATTCCAAAGAAAATAAGCACACATCAAGCCTAGTTTGAAAGCATAACAAAACATTAACAGCCACATCAAATCTCTGCACTTTCCGAGAAAAAAATGCAAACTTTTTATCCTTTGTAGTAATATTTCCACTCAAAATTTCCCAAAGTAAAATAAAAATAAAAACATATTTCTTTCCCGAGAAAATTAGTATTCAACAAATCCATCACTAGATCCGAAGGGAATTGATTCCGAACCACTTAAACCCATATAACACGATCCAAAACTAACCCCAACCCATCAAAATTTCCCGGGAAAATTAACACACATCATAAAACCCTAACTTGAATCCAGAGAGAACCAGATCCCGAATCAATAGAATCTAGACACTAAGATCCAAAATTAACAACAACCCATTGATTATTTCTTGAATTTAAACTGACCCAGAAACAGAAAAGGAGATAAATCGAGAAAATTAAAATCAGAACATGTTAACAAGAAAGTTCACAGAAAAGGAAAGAAAATAAAAGCTAAAAAGGGAAGTGAGAATGGAAAGTTACCGAGTGATGATGTTGGTTGGGGGAATAGGAATAAGAAGTGAATAGAAAAGAGAGAGTGAAGAAAATGCAGAGAGTGATTGTAATGGTAGATGTGAAGGAGAAAAAGCTTAAGCGAGGGTTCCACATTTTGTTTTCAAAATCTGAAAACGAAAACGAAATAGAAATAGAAAGAGGATCAGAGTGTTTGTTTGATTGGGATTTGTAAGAAAAAGAAGCATTCACTCACTTTCTCACTCTCTAACTCTGAAAATCATGTATTCATAGAGCATGAGTTAACGAAAATGGTACTTATTAATTGATGTAATTACTAACATAAAATGTGATGATGATTTATGACTCATATTTCTATGTCTCACTTGATAGTTATTTTTTTTATTTGTCAAAAAAATATTTTATTTTTAAATTTTAAATTTAAATATATACTTTTTAACCAATCAAATGAAGTATCACATGATATGATACATTATTTTGGTACAACAAATGTTTATCTTGTTTTATTAGTACAATGGCTTTCTTAGGTTCCAAAAAAAGATAAAAATGTAAACGATTTGATAATTTGAAGTGACACCTGTAAAAATAACTATACACTTGAAATGAATTAGTTTTTTATCTTTATGGTGAGAAATATTACTTATCACTTTTTCCATCTTTATTTTTTACATTTTAATTTTCATCTTCTAAAGGTGTTTATGATTTCATGCTATACTCATTTCTTAATTATTCTAAAAAGTAAAGTATAAATTAAATATATATTATGAATGTGAGATTCTTTGTTTTTCCCCAATTTATTGTGAAGTTGTTGGTAGTTAGTTATTATATGGGAATATCTCTTTTCTTTGAAACCTATCCTTTATGAGATACTTCTATTTAAGAGGAACAAAATTACTATTGATGGCATACTAAAAAGTTAATTTTACTTATTTAATATTATAATTTTCAATAAGATAAGTATAGGAAGATTAAGATAGATGAATTAGAGGATGCTCTCAAAAGATTAGTCTCTCATAATATTATACTAAAGAGCATACATTGAAAAAACTTATAATAATAACCACCATAAGTAATTTCACATTATAAATTTACCTTAGTTTTATAATTTTATGGTGTTATCAAAAACAATTTTCAAATCATTCAATACGCTTCCTTTCATCTCTATATATGGATATGTTTCTCATCACTTTCGTCTCATATATCAAGTTGTACTATCTATAGAAATTAGGGAGTAAGTAACTAATTATTTAACAATAGATTTCTTTCTTAAATTTCCCCACAATAGATGGTAACTTATTTATAATTAGTTCTAAAGTTGGACCAAGTTGAGAGTTGAATGTTTATATTTTGCTAGTTTAGCTCAATCTCTTACGAATACAAATTAATCCGACAAATAATTCTCTCTTTTTTTAATGATAAAGTTAATCTTTATTATCTTTATATAATTATGAATAATGTACCAAAGAATGGACAAAAAGTAGAAATTTTGAGCTGATAATAAATAAGCTGAGGATCTTTATTCCAATTTTAAATTGGGTTTTAATATTACAAACAAACAAAAATAGATTGTTAGGATTAGCTATTTTTAATCTAAGGAATAAATTTAAAAAGTAATTAAAACTTGGGTCAATAGAATTATATGGGCCAAAATATTAACTTTATTTCAGCTTGAGCTAGATTAGACTGGGCCACGTCCAGCTATATTAAAACCAAACTACGATTTTGCTTGTTTTTCTTTCTTTTATTACAGTTCCATTTTTTTTGTCTAGCCATAGCCATATGCATTCTCTGCATGAGATGATCACATAATAAAGAATATGTGATGTTATAAATCATCTCTTTGTTCAATGAGAATGAAACTAAAACATTAATAATAATAAATGTTTAAATTTTTTAATCAACGTATGATGTTTTTGTTGAAGCAGAATAAGATTTGTGACAATACATCTTTGTTCAACTTTTGACAATAGTTCTCGATGTCTGTTTATTATTAAAAAGCATGATATATCCATTTTCACTTAATGAATTTGCTCCCAGAATATATAATATCTAGTTATCTACTAGTAATTAGTTTTACAAAGCTTAAAGCGCGGTGGTATAAGTATAAGATAATAAATACTTTTACGAAATTGGGTTAGATAGTAACTTATTATAGAGGTGTAAAAATTCAGTTTGGTTCAGTTTTTGGTGCATTTTAGTGACCGAACCGATCATAAACATATAGTTCGGTTCTACTCAATTAACCGTAAATTTAACTATAAGAACCGAACTGAACCGCTCTTGAATGGTTTGGATCGGTTCCACAATTTTCTATTTACTTTTTTATAAAAAATCTTGCATGAATTGAAAATTCAAAATGTATTACAAGAGATGTTGTTTATCCATAAATGGATAAACATTACTACTATTATTATAAAAAATTATGAATCATATATAACAATACAATTCATGATTAGTAATATATATATAAATTAGTAAAATATATAATAGTTAGTTTTATAACCTTACATTTCATAATTAGTAACACATGTAGTAATACATGTATAACAATATATGATATATGTTAGTTTCAAACTCAATATTACATAAGTTGAAAAAATATTTCAAATAATAAGACACTAGGAAACAATTTAGTAACTAATAACATATATAATATTAACTTAATAACAATTTAGTAACATATATAACACTATAATTCACACAAAAATTGATAATTTAAGCTAGAAAATTGGTTGAAGAATTTAAACAATAATAAAACATTATTCCCTAATCCATAGTATATATTTCTTTAATATGCGGTTCAGTTTGGTTCCAACGGTTCCTAAATTTCTAAGACCATAAATCGAACCGAACATAAACGGTTCCTTTAAAAAATAACCGAACCGAACCACATTTTGTGGTTTGGTTCTGTTCGGTTCCATCGGTTTCGCAGTTTAAATCAGAACCGCTTACACCCTTAACCTCGAATATACTTTCTCTAAAATAAAATAAAATAAAGACGTTTTCTAAATACTTGTAACATTAGTTGGTAATTAACTTAATTGTTTTTTGTACTACTAATAATATCCTCTTATCCATATGGGCAATAAACTAATATATTTCAGGTGTCATATGGGCAATAAACTAATATCTTTCAGGTGTATCCATATCTATTCCAACAAATATCGCTTATATAAATTGAACTATTAATCTTTTAGCTTCTATAGGGAAGCGGAATCTTACACCACTCCACCTAATTAACTTAATTATTGTGTTAAGAAGTGTCCACGTTATTTAAATAACATATGTATTTGAAATTAAGTTCAACACTACTAGTAGTTTGAAAATATCAATTTTCAACATAATGTTTCTATTTCTCTTTCCTGAATAATGTTCATTTAACTTAATTAATATCATACAAAATTACCTTTAACGATCATATAAAAATTACACTTTATATACTTTGATTCATTATTTTAAATAGCACATTTAAACATGGAAAATAATATATCCTCCAATATATATATATATATATATATAAAGAGGCCAAGTCTTGTTACTCTTATCATGCTTCATGATTCACACATAATTTGAATTTGAGAGTGAAAACACATATTAACCACTTTCTTACATTGGATGTGAGAACTAACAGAAAGAAAGAATATTCATAATCAATTTTATTTTCAAAACACCACAATGTTGGATGAAACCATTATGTACTATCCCACACAACAAAAGCATAACATGTAGTGTCCTCAAACCATAATTAGTTATAGCATGCATATGACAATGATATCTTCCTTTACACAATGCAAATGCTAAAGCACTTCTCTTAATGATGCAACATAATAATAATTCCTTTCTTGTAAGGCAATCTTCACAAAAGACTATGCCACACTTCTCTTGGTCTTGGATGAAGCAAGAGTATATTATCCCCAAGTCAGATAAAAGAAGCTTCCTTAATTTATTAAAACTCAATAAGAAGTTTCATTATATAGAAATTAAAATTATTTACCCATCATCATCCAAGAAATACACAAAAATTCATGTCTTATCTAAAAAAAGGTGGCCTAGTGTAGGAGACTCCTACTTAGTGGGATCTGGAAAG
The DNA here is from genome assembly GCF_001865875.1 of Lupinus angustifolius. NCBI lineage: Eukaryota > Viridiplantae > Streptophyta > Magnoliopsida > Fabales > Fabaceae > Lupinus > Lupinus angustifolius. Next base: position 45,163 of record NW_017723196.1, read on the forward strand.
AGTACATGTATGTAGCCTTACTTCACAAGTAAAGAGATTATTTTCAGAATTTGAACTCGTGAATTTATAATCACTAAACAATAACTTTACTGTTGTACCAAACTCACAATCGTGTTATCTAAGTTACAAAAAAAAAAGGATTAAAATGATTAGTTACACTTTTTTGCCATTCTTTCCTACATGGTGCAACCATCCAATATCTTTCCTATGTAGACTTATTCCAGAATTTAAGCTCATAACTTTATAGTCATGAAGTAACAAACTTACCTTAAGCCCGTAAGGAGAGAGATTGTTTCGATGATTAAAACCTACTTCATTGGTTGCACTTTTTTGCCATTCTTTCCTACATGGTGCAACCATCCAATACCTTTCAATGCCTTTGAAAATTTGAGTAGATTTGGTCTTCTCATTCCTAAATTCATCTTCCCAGCTGAGAATTTCAAAGCCTGTAAACAACATAGCTTACCCTCCTCAAACTCTTCTTCTTCCTCTTCTTCCTCATCATCTTCATAGTACTCAATCTCACCTTTCTTCCCTTTCTTTGTGTTGCTTTTCTTCAAAACCTTATTGGATTCTGTCTCATATGTTTCCCAAAGCATATCCATTCCACCATCACTTCCATCTCCATTATTATGCCTTTCCTCAAAAAGCTTGCATGCCAATGTTCTTCTCCATTCTTTTTCCACTCTCATGGAACCAAAACTTCCAAGATTAGAAGAACAAAGTGATTGATTAGTCACTCTTCCACTATAATCCAAGTTACTTTCTGGACTCCCAAGATAATAATTTGAGTCTAGTGATCTTTGAGATTTCACTTTATTATTAGCATATATGTCTCTATTATAACCTTTCACTTTATTGGATCCACTTCTCAAGGACCATTTTTCTTCACTTTCTTCAACTTTATTGGATTCAGGATCAAGTTTCTTGACTCCTTTGTCTTCTAACTCCTCAACATTTTCTTGGAACAAACTTTCTAGGCTCTTAACTTCTGCAATAGATTTAGTAGCTTCCACATTTTCATCAACCTTCTGAACTTGTTTTTCAACTGAGTTAGCAATATTTGCATCTTCTGTTGAAGAAAAATCTTCTCTTTCTTCACTTGAACAAAAATCTTCTAACTCCTCAGCATTTTCTTGGAACAAGCTTTCTATGCTCTTAACTTCTGAAATAGGATTAGTAGCTTCTACATTTTCATCTACCTTCTGAACTGGTTTTTTAACTGAGTTAGTAATATTTGCATCTTCTGTTGAGCAAAAATCTTCTCTTTTTTCATCTGAAAACTCAGCATTTGTTTCTTCAAACACTACTGAACAATCTTCCACTGACTTTGGCTCAAAAACTTCAAAGATTGATGCTTGGAACATAACAAGATATGCTTCAAGCTCATCAAGGTACCCAACTTCCTCATCTTTTTCATCAGCTTCAGACAAAACCCATGACATAAAAGTTTGAAAAACAGAAACTACAAACCCATATTTGGAATCATAAGAGTGTGAAGTAGAACTGGGTTTTTCTTGAGTAACAAGGTTGGGTGTGAAAGTACCAATAAGAAGTGCAACAAAGAGAAGGGTTGTGGTGATAAACAAAGGAGAGAGAAAAGAGAGTAACTTGAAGATATAAGAAGAGAAGAAGATGAAGTATGAAAAGTAGAGAGGGTGAGAAAACATGTTGAAACAAAAACTTAACAAGTTAGAGAAGAAATGAACTGAAAACTCATTCTTCTGAGTGCTTAAGGAAGAAAACTCAGTCATGTTTTTTTGTTGGTTTATGTTACTCTTTGTGTTGGAACTGTTTGGTTTGGTTTAGTAGGAAATTGTAGCAATGGTGTTATGTTGTGTTGTGATGATTTTGCTTTTGGAAATAGAGAATAAAGTGTGGAATTGGAAGAAGTGAGAGTGGCGTGAATATAGGGAAGAGATTGGTAAGAGATTATGAGTAAGGAACATTTGGATTTGTGAATAAAAAGCAGCTTTAGAAACTTTTCTCCTTTCTTGTCTATAACCAACAACAACCACTTTTCCCACCTTTTGATGTGTCATGGCCAAAATTATTAAGATGATTCATGCATGTCTCATATGACTAAATCCATCTATGTCAAAAATAGAAATGAAAATGGTTGGATTTACTCAAGTATGAAGTCTTATGTTGAATATGAGGAGAGGACAAAAATAGTTTCTCAGTGAAAAATGCTTATAAAATTAATATCTTAAGATTTTAGTTCAAGATGTGGTATTTCATTTGTGGCTATCTTGTCTCCATTCTTCCCATACCCGATAATAACGAAACTCCCCGGTGATTGGAGACTTTGTTATTGTGGTCCTGTCTAACCGAAATTACATATTTAGTCCTTAAAAATTAGGTTTACCCTTAGTTAAGTCTTGTCATTTATGAAGATAATGATATTATCTTACTTGAGGAAGGGTCTTAAGTGTCAACTTGACTTGTGATGCATTAGGGCCTTCAAGTAAGTGATGCTAATGGGGATAGATGATCTTTGTTTGATGCTAATCTGCATAATGCTTCACACATGGTTACAACAGAAGATGCCATGTGGCCATGCAAAGTAAAGAAAATAAAAAATTTACTTAAGAAAATATTGGCCTCTCATTTGCATTTCTATATTTTGATTTAGCAATGGCTCTCATATGTTTATGATTCATCATCTGAAAATTGCATAAAATTTGAAGTAATTTAACCACATGTAAAAATAAGTGTATGTTTATGAGGGATGCACAATCATTTATTGATGAAAACCCAAAAATGGGTTCTTCTTTTTATGAAAAAGGGATAAGTTGAAAAAGAAAAAAAATTAATTCACACTATGATATTTCCTATTTCTCAAAGAAGGAATAATAACTAATGCTTATTTAGAATCAAGGCATGGAATTTAAACACACTGTATAATTTGTAGTATCAAACAAAAGACTAATCATTCCTACAAAATTAAAGGAGAAATAAGATAAATATACTATGCAAATTGATGGCTTAACTTGAAACTTTCTAGAATTAAATTTCTCTCTCTAAGAATTGGGTCCCTTGTAACAAAAAAATGGAATCTTCTTGTAGCAGCTTAAACTGTAAGGAAAGTATTGGGCAATTATTTATGTCCTATGCATATTTGATGTTCTTGTTGGTTTTTAAGATGAGGATATTTATCATGTTTATTGAATCCACCCAGAATGGTGATATATCAATTAATTTAATTTAGCAATTCAAACAACTTTGACATATGGTGATATATAAAATGAGAGAACAAATTTTATCCCAATAATTGTTAGTTGTGATTCTCAACTTTAATCACCACTGTAATATTGGTTTTTCAATTAAATGGAAAGTTTGTCAAATTCGGAAGAAAATAAAAAAAAAATTGTAGGGAAATAATAACATAAAGACTTAAAAGTTCAATATTTTATGGCAAATTAAAACACTAAACTATAATTCAATTTCAAGTACCTGGATATTCAATTATCACTAATAAGCTACAGGTTCAATTTTAGCATCTGGAACCAGTTATTCATAGCATCGTTGATTTAGTAAATAGAAATTGACAGGTTTGTTTACAACATATTTTTCGGGAAGGAAACATGATGACTGACTTCCTGACCAAACTTAGTTTGAGTCTTTATGTCTCTTAGATGTTCTGGGATACACCAGAGCTTCATCTATCATACATATGGATTTGTATCCTATGTTTTAGTTTTGTTGGTTTTTATATTTCCGTTGTACCAAAAAAAAAAGTTCCTATTCATGATGAAGTGGAAGTAATTCCAACCATTAATTAGTATTTTTTTGGGTGTGTTTTATAGATATTCTTTGCTGATAATTAAGCATTAATCGCTCCAAGATATAGAGATCACTAAGATAAATTTGGTTCATCCGGTATGAATTGGTGCATTAGCACAACTAGGCTATATCATTATTCCATTTTCATTCCATAAGTGAATAAGTGAATAATGAACCCATAGCTGAAAAGAGGTCAAAACCATAGAGATTATGAGGAAACAAGAAAAAAGAAACAAAGAATGGATTAACTTAGTTATACATAAATAATGTTATTTCAAATTATGTTTCAGATTAATGAAAATATATTATGTCAATTAAAAAAATTAAATATTCTTTATTTTTCTATTTTTACTTAATATTAATAATCCAGAACATTATTTGAGACACAATTTAAGATAATAAATATCGTATATAATTGAAGGTGAATGAGAGAATGTAGTAGTTGGATGGAAATGGAATGCACATGGTAAACCACTCATGGCTACTCATTTATGTGCCATGCATACACCCATTGGTCCCATTTACCTTTTCTTCTTACAATGGGACCCATATGTTTGTGGTTACACTTTTACTTTATATTTCTAAGTCTCCATTCACATTTTTGTTTTTTACTTTTACTTTCTTTATGATTGACCAGTGACTTATTTTATTTTACCACCTTTAACGAAACAATCAATAAGAGATTCACTAACACACAAAAAATCAATCAGAGATCCCTTTTTATTATTTGGAGATGAATTTATCTAATGCTTAATTTCCACTATGTCAGCTAAAAGAGGAAAAATGAAATTGATATGTTTCTTTGATTGATATTCTCTAATGTTTTCCCCCCATCTCATGTTGTGATTTGTGAAATTTCATTTATCATTGTATTCTTTTATATTCTCTTCATTAGAATGACTCAATCATGTGATAACGGTAAAAAAATAATAACTAAGAGGATCAAATATATTCATTAACTCAAAAGATTTCAACTTTCTATCATGTAACTAATGTGGTGGAAACATTATATAAAAAATTTCCTATTAATAATAAAGCCTCTTATTGCTTCTTCCTATACAATTAGTATCGGTTTGGTTTGTAATTTTGTATCAAAGGACCCAAGTCCTTTTGGGTATACAAGAGATCGATATATAATAATTAAAATGAAACAAAATGAATTTAATTATGAAATAATTGGTCATGTTTGAGTCTGATTTATTCACCCCTGAATACTCATGTACATTAACCCATAAAGTTTTTAGATTGCATATTACTTGAAACCTTAGCCATCTATATTAAGTGCCACCATACTCATCCGTACTTAGGAGTTAGGATAACATATATTGGCTTGTTTGGATACAAAGTTTAAATACTTGTAAAGTTTGTTAAATAAATTTTCTTTTTTGTAATATGGTTAAATTCCAATAGTCTAAGACTAATATCTTTCCAAATTTATAGATCAGCAAAGTGAATTTTACTTTTATCAATAAAACATTTTTAATACACATAACAAATATGAAATTCACCGAAGTTTATGGTTATTTTGGGAGTTGGATTTTGGAGGGAAATGAAAGGTTTGAGAGTCATCTCACAAATGTATTTCATGGCTCCCAAGCCTTTCATTTTCTTTTTTTCTCCTTCAAAATCCAACTCACAAACTAACCCTTAAGAAATTCAGTCATCAATTAACTAACTCTTGTTGATTGTTTAGAAGTGATGTTAGTGGGTCTTCTCATGGTTTCCTTTTGCTTTCAAAAAATGTTATAGTGAAGTCTTTTTTTATAAGGAAAAATTGTATTAATAGGAGTACAAGGAATGTCTAACTAATATAAAGAGAAGATCAAATATTAATCTTTTTAGAAATTAGATAAATACATGTTTTTTAATGCAAAGAATAAAGTGAGGAAATAAAGTTCTACACAATAAAATACACATTTTCTTGGAAGTAATTATTTTAATCTATTAGTAACAACCAGATATATTTTCAACCTAAGTCTCATTTCTTCTTCTCATTTTCAACTAAATCAATTTTTCAAACAAGCTCATACCTATCTTTTATATAGTTGTTGCTGAGAATTGCAATCTGAAGCAAAGCTAAAAGCCTAAAAGTCCAAGACAAATTATTTGATCAATGCAACATATCACCAAATTAAGCTGATCATACATAATTATTATATAAGTCATACTTTATCTCAAGAAGCAAGTAAATAATAGAGGAAGACTCTGAGCATAAAAGATAATAATGACCCTCTTGCAATGATAATGCTGTAGTAGATTCCTCATAGTAGCAAATGTCAACCTCCACCAAATGAAAATTATAGCCTTTATAACCTTTTTGCCAGGCAGAACAGAAACATAAAAGAAACTCTCAACCGATGGAAAAAAAGGTAGAAAAAAATGTATGTGTCAACAATTCGTGATTGGTTGAAAAAATATATTTAAATTAAAAAATTAATAATTAACTATTTTTATAACTAATCATAACTGATAACATATGCAGTGACATAAACGGTAAGACAACAGGTGTGCTCTCGGAAAAAGTGTTTATCACCCAACTTTTACCCATGATAAATTAATTGGAAAAAGGAAAGATAAAGAAAAACCAATGCACTAACAATTAATAAAAGTGAGTTAAGATCGTATTATTTTGAGAAAAATGGGGTTGTGTGTAAATGTCTCCCTTTTGAGTTTTCTTTGATTTTTTTGCATTGATGTATTTAGTTTATTAACCATAGTGTATTGACTCACACTATCATATTTATCAACCAAATTTTTATTGTTTAGGATTAAGTGTACTAAAACCATAGTATATAGAGGGGAAATGGCGAGATACGTTATTGATAAGATAATAACCTATTGTATGTTATAGAAGACGAGTTACTATATGTTACTTTTTGTTGTACATTACTTTTTTTTTATCAAAAACTGAAAGATAAAGTATTAAAAAGTTCTAAGGCTAAACAACAAAAAAAGAGATACACTAATGTGTATTTTAAATGTGTACTTTTTTTAGAAATGGTAAAATTATAATATAAAAATCATGCCTATTCAAGTACCTATTTGTTTTTTAACTTCATATATTAGTATAAATTATCTACTATTGGTAATTGTTACTGTATAAATTATGGATTATAAACAAGTCATAAAGTACAAATTTATTGACAAAGCATAATTGTTAATCTCTAATAAATTATCAGCCGCAATTGGCGCTTCTATAACAAATGCTTTACTATCAATATAATAGTACAAAACACATTCTATTAAAGATATATGATAAGTTATTTTGGAAGATGATAGTCGGTTAGAAAGTTAGGAATTAGCAAGTTAGGTTTATGTTAATTACTTGTTTTAAAAACTTTCTTTTCTCTTGTATAAATAAGCCATATTGATTCACTTCTTATTCAATCAATTCAATTCATTCAATGAGAATATTATCAATGTTTCTCATTCTTCTTTCTTTAAACTTCTTTAAGTTTTCTTTTATACACTTCTTGATTCATCAAGAAACTTTCTTTTCATGGCTCTTACCACATTATAACATGGTAACAGAGCGTTGTTATTCTTTTTGATAGCTTCCACTATTCTTCATTTTCCGCCATGAGATATACTAAAACTCATGCTTCTTGAGGTTGTGTTCTTCGCAAGAAGATGTGGTATTTGCATCAATTCCAAAGAAGATGTTTTTGACTTCAATGTAATTTGCAAGAAGTATGCAAGATTGATAAACAACTTACCATCTTCAGCGTCATCTTTTTCATCGGCATCATTTTAATGCATCATTGTCTTCTATGGTGACTGAGAAATCCAAGAAGGTCTTGGTCACAAAATCACAAGTCTAGGCTTCTTCAACAACATTAAGAGTTAGGGTGTATTATTGCCTTAGGTGTAAGGCTCTTACCTTTGGAATTCTAATGATAAATTGTGAGTTCATACTTATGTTCAAGACTTTGCAGTCATAGGTTGAGACAGGTCTAACCATTCACCCACATCTTCCTCACAATGTGTTGTCACTTCAAGTTCTTGCAAAACCTCACCTATCAAAGGTTCACTTTCTAAAATGGCATGCACGTTTGCTACTTCTAAAGCTTGGAGTTCTCTTTTCAACCTTTCAGAAAATGTCACTAAGAGTAGCATTATGTTCATCAAGGAGCTTCTAAAATATGAATCTCAATGTTTTCATATCCTTTATCAATTACCCTCATTACCGTTATTTATTCATACTCTATTTCTTTACCCCTCTCTCATTAAACACAAATATTGCAATAGTATGTAATTTTTTTCCTCATTGAAGCAACATAAAAGGATCAAGATTAAGGTCCATTTCTTTTCTTTTTTCATCCATTATGGTTGGTTTGGTTGGTTAAGCTTATGTCAAGATAGATGGCTAAGCTTTGGATGAAGTTGTTTCTGCCTTTGGTGGTTAAGGGTCGTTGTTGCTTCACATTATGATTTCAAGACTGGAAGATGAAGATTTGCTCACCAGCAAGAGGAAGTATTAGAGTATATCCATGTATTCAACACAATCATTTCCAAGCTTGGAATGCATGACAAGGCTTGCGGGGCTGTTAAAGTATTGTTGAAATAGTTAGTTGTTAGATAGTTGGTTGTTACAAACAATTTCACAACTAAACATATCTTACTTAACTCTTTTTTTTATATTGCTACTAAAGGTATCCCCTAATCACATAGATAAGGAATAAAGTTGAGATACAGTTGTCCCTCCCAATAAATATTATTTTCAGAAATCAAATCTTTAACTTTTGGTCTTTCTCGTATAGTCATTTCGCTTAACTTTAATTGCATGCAAATGTAACCAATAATAGTGTAAGTTACACTGTCCATTCCAAAAAAATGCACTAAGTGTGGTTGCTGGGATAGGAAATAAGGTTAGTTAGGCTAATAAATGTAAATCTTAACTAACTTAACATTTACTTTATTTGGTGTACTAAGTCAATCATAAAGTTTTATTTATTTAAAAAAATTTATAAAAACATAAAATAATATTTTAATAATATTTTATGAAAGTTTTATTGATCCGGGACAGATAGACAAGAAAATTATAGGACAAGTAATCTTTGTCCCTGGATCCTCTAATTCAAATGCTCTAAGCAACCAGGACCAACTTAAAAAAGTTATGATTGATAATTAGTTTTATAAAAAGAAAGTTTAAACTGCATATTTGATTCTTATATTTTCTACACTTTTAATTTAATATCTGCGCATGTGAAATTTTCGAAAGCTTTTCACTTATGCAGTCATTAGTAATTAAATAAGACTCTACCGTCTATCAAGCTTAAAAATAGTGTTAATTAACGATCTTATATGTCAAACAAAAACCTACCATAGATCTTATTGGCATCACATAATTGGTCCATGTACATGATACATTTTTAATTTAATATGCATATATGCAAAAAAAAAATTAGAAAGGTGCTGATCACATGTTTAATCATTAGCAAATACATTCCTGCTATCACCATGTTGGTTCAAGTGGTACATGCTTGAGTCTTGTGTTCGAGTCTTATGCATAGAAAAAATGTCCGTTGGGAAACCAAAAAAAAAATTACTATCTCATATGCTCTGTAACATCAATTAACTAAATTAACTAAAACATAACCTTATAGCGATTAAATTAACCAAAGCTTAATATACGTACAATTAAAAGCATAACTTAACTTTCACTAAAAACAATTGGTCATATAATCTATGATGGGAGACCAATTGTACGTGACAAACAACAAATGACTATTTGTGTGCGATTATATTTCTACGTGTGAGGAGCTTTTTAAGATTTTGCAAATCAGTCTAAATTAATAGTACAGGTCACATATAAGACCAAATATCAGTTCCACCATGACCATCAAATAACATATGATTCTAAGATAGTTGGGTGCGACTAACTTACGAACTTCAAGTTAGTTTGCATTCAAGCGAACTATTAGATAACCGCTTGATGGAAAGAGCATTAATCTGAGCCATTAAATTTGTGATAAGTTATCCCTTGTATATAGAAGTCGGTATGGTACAGAACAACTTCAATATAGTACAAAAGTCGGTATGGAACAAGACAATTTCAACATAGTACAGAAGTCGGTTCAGGGGGACGAATTCTGAAGTTGAAATTATTTTTGTCTAAAACAACTTAAGTCGTTATTAGAAAACACGACTTTAAAACATAACAAATTGCACAGTAGTCCAGGTAAAAGCCATTCTATGTACCATAGGTGAACTTAGGTTCAATTCCTCCTTCTCCATTTTTCCTATTTTCCATTTATAGTATATCAATAAAGGAAAATTTACCCAATTAGTATAGGTTTACTGTAACTTTATAAAAGTAGTGCAACTTTTATAAAAAAATATGTATTTTCATGGAATCCTTGATGCTTGTGTACAACTTTACAAGAACTTTTGACTCTAATGTATAAGTTTCCAGAAGTCGTGGATGTTTTATTTTTTTCCTCTCTCTCCTCAGATCGAGATCTCTCATCCACAAATTCAATTTCTGTAATTGAAGTCATAATTCTCTTCCATTTCTCTGTGTGTAGGTTGCTTTGCTTGCACTATCGGTCACCGAGTTGACCCCACCAATATCTATTTATAGAAATAGATCATTGTGTGTGTCAGAGAGGACAAGAGAAGCCACAAAGAGAGAGGGAACCCAAACTCAAAGTTAAACTTATAGCGTCCTACTTAATATATATATATATATATGAATGGAGATCACATGTCCTATTATTTATGTTTTATTGTATCCTAACTTATTGAAAGTTGTTACATATTTAAAAATAAAAATTATAAAAATAGAAAATAACTTTTTTAAATCATGTGATAGGATTTGATTGGTTTGAGATATGAAAACATGAATTTTTTAAGATAGAGAATCCTGTTCCGTAATATATATGCTTCCCTCCAGGAGACCCAGGGACAGAGAAAAAAAATGGAACTCACATATTATGAGCCACGAGTTCATGGGAGTCACGAAATCCTGCAAAAATGGTGCATGGGAGTCACTAGTTTTTGTAAAGTCGTGTATGGGAGTAACGAGTTCTTGTAAACTCGTGCATGTGAGTCATGAGTTCTTATAAACTCGTGTATGGGAGTCACGAGTTTCTTAGAAAATACATCTTAATAATTTTTATAAAAGTTAAGCTACTTCCTCCATAATTTTACTATCAACCTACATAGCAGGGTAAAATTTTCCCCAACCAACATTCATAAGAATTTTATAACATGCATGAATTAGCAAATACTACTAGTATTTAACAAGTCAATGTGCAACTAATCAATAGTTTACACAAGTTTAATTACCATACATAATACTAAGAGCAAACATCACCACACAACTAAACACAAATAGAAGTGTATTTTCTAATGTAAAAAGCATTAGTCAAGACACACCAAAAGCAGTATCATTAAGGACACACACAAAAATAACAACATAAGTAAAATTTTGCATAGGTTTTATGCCAGACTATATAGGCATAATATAATACTGAAGATGAAACAACAGCTTTATTATAATTCATAAGCAGCACTTGAAGCTATCATTGTCAAACAAGTGACACCAATGTTGAGATTTCAAGAGACCAGAGTCACAAACTCCATCATGACCCTATCCTTGGTCTTTGTTGTGATGTCAAAATGCTCAGGGTGCTTCTTTAATAGTGCAAGTAAACCATACCAAGGTCTCCCTTTGCATACATTACCAGAGGAATTTTCTGATGTGAGATACTTCTTCACTGTATTTTGGTGCCAAACATTGCTATACCTTGCCACCAGCTAAACAATAATAGAGAAGTAAACATTAGGAATTCAAATGTGAAAGTTTATGTATCACATCAAATGCATTTTAGATGCATAATAGTACATTGAGTCATTCCACCTTCAAATAGCAACAAGTACTTGAAGTTTAATTGGATTAAATTTCTATATAATTTCTTCCAATAGTCACTTCCTTTATTTTCCATATTCCCACTTTTCACCAATCTTTCCATGTTACCAAGCACTCTATTTTCCATTTTACCAAGTACCCTATTGGACACCTTATGAATGTGAACTAAAGTTTACACCAAAATTAGTGAAGAAAAAATAGAACAAGTGAATAATACTTGGACAGCCAGACTCACTTTTCACTATTCACACCAACAAAAATTAACAAAGGAACTACACACTAAGTATAATATGGAAAACCCCCTTTAACAATGAGGAAAAATCAAAGGATAATTTCTAAAGATAATCCACTATATCAAAGGATAATTGAATTACCTTATCTATGCTTGTTTAGTGAGGAATACTAAATTTAATGTATTTAGAGGTGGTAAAATTATCTACGATCCATAATTCATCTAAATTTATCCAAATTCATCCGAGTTAATGAATTTAAATGGATATAATCCACTAGACATTGTTGATAATGGATGGATTCAAACTCATTCATTATATCCAATGCATATCTATGGATATATCTATTTGGATGAACACTCATCCAAAAAAAAATGATGTTCTTTGCTTTTCAATTTCGTTTAAAAAATTAAATTCAAGCAAATTTATCCATTATTCTCACTCTCACTTTTAATACTTTATTAGATTGATATCAATTATAGGACATGTGAATGTAGTTAATATTAAAATTTTATTCTTAAGTACATAACATATATAAATATGAGAAAAAATGTATGTAGTATATTATCAATGCCTCATCCGTCATTTATATTTAATCATCATTGACTCTTCAAAAAAAAGTCATTCAAATGAATGGTAGATGATAAGTGATTATGTAGTAATCTTTATACTTATAGTGTATACATATTACACTCTATAAGTATTTTTTAAAATTTTTACACGTAGAATCTTAAATGTCATATACTTATAGAATATTGCAATTTTTTTTTAAAAAAAGTTCAAAAAATCACTTTTAAAAACAATCACTTCTTTAAAAAAATCACTTTTAAAAAAAATCTTAAATGATTTTAAAAGTGTTTTTTTAAAAGGTGATTTTAAAAAATGTTTTGTTCAAATATTAGTTTTTAAAATAATGATTTTCTTCAATAGTGTTTTTAGTTCCAATAAAAAAATCGAATGGATTGGATATTCATCTATTCAAATCCATGAAAAATGAGTCATGGATGGATTGGAATTCATCCATTAAGTTTAGATATAGATGAGTTAGATAACTTAAAATATAGTTTAAATAGATTTATTGGATTGATGGTTGATTTTCCAACCATCCATTTGTTACCCTTAAATGTATCTAATTAGCTCTCCTATTATATTTGTAGTATTACATAACACCAAAGAATATCCCTAATGTACACGCTATGCTATTGGAATTTCTCCTACTCACTATTTCTCTCAATGCAATAAGCATTGAATTTCTTATGCTTTTTTGTTGTGTTTCTGCCAATGCATTGATTGAGTTCTATTTATAGAGACTAGTGGACTTTCAAGGTTACAATTCAATCCATTAAAAGTTTTGCCTACATTTATTGAAATATTGTCCAATATAAAAAGAATTATCATCAATTTGAAGAAGAATTTGTAATTCAAAAGCTTGAACAGTTTATTGGGCCTTAGATGTTAATGGGCTATTTCAATAACTAACACTATAAATAACAATTCTTATAGTTAGCTAGTTGTTAATTACCAACTTCCACTTTCCAATAATAGATGCACTATTCATTCTCTTCTTTACTATTACTCACATCTTTTCTTTCTGCTTTCTCTCTCTCAATCTTCAACAACTTCATTTCTAACAATGGTATCAAGAGCTAAAAACGATCAGCGACCTGTGGTGGTGTTAAAAACGACACAAGAAGCTTCAAGAGGTGAAGCACACAGTTGAGATCATTTGGGCAAGAACAGAGGTGGAAGTGAAAATTGAAAGGAGGAGATGACAATCTCGAATGGGTTTGCAATAAATTTTCCTATACTTGATGGAAAGAACTATGATCATTGGAGCATTCAGATGAAGACAGTTTTCATATTTAAAGAGTGCCTTGAAGTTGTACAAGTTGGGGTTCAACCACTTGATGAGAATACCACTAAAGATCACAAATTGGAGTTTAGAGATACCAAGAAAAGGGATTGTAAAGCAATCTATCTAACACACAAGTGTGTGGATCATTGAAACTTTGAAAAAATTTCAGCTGCATCATCTTCCAAAGGGGCTTGGGATATCTTGGAAAAGTGCTATACTGGAGGTGTGAAAGTGAAGAAGGTCGGGTTGCAGATGATAAGAAGGAAATATGAATTGCTCCAGATGGAGGAGCAAGAGAAGGTATATAAGTATTTCACTAGAATTCGAAGCCTAATCAATCTTATGAGGAGCTGTGGGGAGCAAATATCTGAGCAAGGTATAGTTGAAAAAATCCTTAAAACTCTTTCAGCTAAGTTTGATAATGTATTTATAGCAATTGAGGATTCAAAAGATCTTGAACATTTCAAGGTTGATGAGTTGCAAGGTTCTTTGGAAGCTCATGAATAGAGATTCTTAGAAATATTAAGTGACATGCAATCACAATATCACTCAATGTCCAATTTAAGAAGAGAAACTCAAGACGCAATGATAAATCAAGAAGAGATGGTGGAAGATGGCATATTGATAAGAGACATGAAGGTGAAAATTCTAGTCTGTATGGCCAAGGACTCAACAAAACTGACTCAAACCAAAACTCTGAATCTGAAAAAAGATACACCAAGAAACTTAGCAACCTAAACAGTGGTGGATTCGGTGGAAAGAAGAAGAAAGATAAGAGTAAGATCCAATGTTTCAATCTTAGGAATTGGGGACACTTTGCATCAGAATGCAAACTTAATAGGAGATGTAGGGATGCTGGAGCCATATTAGCCAAAGATGAGGACTCTGATCAAGAAGTCCTACTGATGGCAGAGATAGATAACTCAGGCTTAGAAGGAAGTGACTTAGATGAGGCATTGTTGATGATCACTACAAAAAATGATCATCAACTTCCTACAGACAATTGGTGCTTAGATACGTAATGCTCAAACCATATGACTGAACACAAGGAGTGGTTTCTGACCTTTGATAATTCTGTGAGGACCAAGGTAAAGTTTTCAGACAATAGCTTTATTGTTACAAAGGGAATTAGAAAGATAATGATCAAGAAGAAAGATGGAAATGCCTCATACATTTTAAATGTCTTGTATGTGCCAAAAATGAAGAACAATCTTATAAGCCTTGGTCAATTGCTTGAGAAGGAATACAACATGAGGATGGAAGACAAAATGTTGAAGATCTTCAATAAGAATAGAACTCTAATATTGAAGGCTCCACTCTCAACCAATAGGACCTTCAAGATTGGAATCCAGCTTGAGGATCATGAATGCTTAGAATCCATAGCAGATGAAACATGGACTTGGCACAAAAGGTTTGGGCACAACAATTTCAGAACCTTAGAACTGATGAGTAAGGATGGAATGGTGAGTGGACTTCTTAATATCAACATACCAACTAAAACATGTGAAGATTGTCTTACAAGTAAGCAATTTAGGAACTCTTTCAAGTCACAAATACCATCAAGAACAACAAGACCATTAGAAGTAGAATACACTGATGTGTGTGGGCCTTTGGAAGTTCAATCATTAGAAGGGAACAAGTATTTCTTGTCTTTCAAAGATGATTACACTAGAAAGTTGTGGATTTACCTGCTGGAAAAAAAGAGTGAAGTTCTCAATAGATTTAAGAGCTTCAAAGCACTTGTAGAAAAACAATGTGGTAATCAATTGAAGCTATTGAGAAGTGATGGTGGCAGGGAGTATGTACCTAATGAGTTTCATGACTTTTGTGAAAGAGAAGGCACCACTCATGAGATCATTTCACCATATATTCCTCTGCACAATGGAACTGCAGAGAGGGTTAACATGATTGTCCTAAACATGGCCAGGAGCATGATGAGAACTAAGAAACTTCTAAGAAATTTTGGGGTAAGATGTGGCCACTGCAGCTTACATTGCTAATAGGAGTCCTACAAAAAGGCTAAAAGGAATGACACCATAAGAGGCATGGACAGGACTGAAACCAAGTGTGAAACATTTCAGGGTATTTGGATCAATATGTTGTAGACACATACCAGATAATAAGAGAAAAAAGTTGGATGACAAAAGAGAAAAGCTAATCTTTCTAGGATATCATTCAACATGGGCATACAAGTTATATGATCCAGTGACTAATTCCATCTTATATAGCAGAGATCTCAAGTTTGATGAAACGAAATCTTGGGAATGGAATTCAAACCAAGAAGGTTCACACAAGGCAAGTCAGATTGGTATTGAGTTCATCAGCAGAACACCACAAGAAGATACAAGGAATAAAGGGAATACAGTTTCTACTAAAACACCTTAGAGACAAAGACAAAGGTCAACCAGGTTGAGAGACTAAAAGGTATTCTCAAACACAACAATCACTTTTGAAGATGATCTTGTTCACATGGCTCTGTTGGCAGAAATGAAACCTATAACATTTGAACAAGCAGTTAGAGAAGAGTGCTGGATTGAGGCTATGAAAGAAGAAATCAAATCCATTGAGAAGAATGGTACATGGGAACTCACAACTCTTCCAGAAGGAAAGAAAGTCAATTCAGTAAAATGGGTTTACAAAGTTAAGTTGAAGCCAGATGGAACTATGGCCAAGCATAAGGCCATATTAGTGGCAAAGGGATTCTTGCAAAAACCAGAGATAGATTTTGATGAGGTATTTGCACCAGTAGCAAGGATGGAGACTATGAGACTAGTCATAGCAATAGCAAGCTCAAGAGATTGGATCCTATGCCAAATGGATGTAAAATCTGCTTTTCTGAATGATCCACTTGACAAAGAAGTTTTTGTAACACAACCTCTTGGCTTCGAGGTATCAGGTCATGAGCATAAGGTGTACAAACTTCACAAAGCACTCTATGGGCTAAAACAAGCACCCAAAGTATGGAATAAGAAAATTAATAGCTTCCTTGTTAAGCAATGACTCCTCGGGTGCACTAGTGAGCATGGGATTTATATCAAAGGCATACACATTGAAACATCGATGATAATATGCTTGTATGTGGATGACCTTTTGATAATTGGAAGAAAAATTGAAGAAGTAGAGTATAAAAAGAAAACTGAAACAAGAGTTTGAGATGTCTGACTTAGGAACACTCTTATACTTCCTAGGAATTGAGTTTATGGAGACAACCAGAGGCATACTTATGCACCAGAAGAAGTACACATCTGATGTGCTTAGGAGATTCAATATGATTGATTGTAATCCATCCCCTACACCCATTGAGACTGGAAATGCCCTATGTAGAAAAAAGGAGAAAGATCAAACTGTGGACTCTATACTCTATAGGCAAATGATAGGATCACTTAGGTATATCTGCAACTCAAGACCAAATATTACTTATGGTGTTGGAGTGGTTAGCAAGTACATGGAGAATCCTAAGCACTCAATATGATGGCAGTAAAAAGAGTGTTTAGATACTTGAAGGGGAGACTAGATTATGGAGTATTCTTCCCAACCAAAAAGCACAAGGAGGAAGCAACCATGATTGGTTATACTAATGCAGATTGATGTGATGATAAAGATGATAGAAAGAGCAAGAAGTTGTAGCTCTCTTATCATGCGAGGCAGAGTATATTGCAGCATGTTTGGGTGGATGTCAAGCCTTATGGTTGCTCTCTTTACTCAATGAACTGGGAATGCACACAGTAGAACACATGCTGCTTTTATGTAGATAACAAGTCAACTAGCAACTTGGCCAAGAATCACATAGCTCATGGACGAAGCAAGCATATAGAAACAAAGTTTCATTTCCTAAGAAATTGAGTAGATAGAGGGAATCTGAAGCTGGAACACTGCAAATCAGAGGAGCGACTTGTTGATGCTCTAACCAAAGCATTGAAGAAGGGTGTTTTCGAAAAGTTAAGAAGGCAACTAGGAGTTGTTAGTTTATCTAGCTTGAATTAAGGAGTGAAGAAGAATTTGTAATTCAAAAGCTAGAACAAGTTATTGGGCCTTAGTTGTTAATGGGTTGTTTCAATAACTAACACTATAAATGGCAACTCTTATAGCTAGTTGGTTGTTAATTACCAACTTCCACTTTCCAATAATAGAAGCACTATTCATTATCTTCTTTACTATTACTCACATGTTTTCTTTCTGCTTTCTTTCTCTTTCAATCTTCAACAACTTCATTTCTAACACAATCAATCACAATATGCATGATAATGATAAAACAAGTAATTGTTTATGCCAAATGCAACACAACATTACTCTTTTATCACTATGGACTTCAAAATTTCAAGAGTTTAATGTAATTCAAGAATTAAATAGTAGGATTTTTATATGCCAAACCAATATACCATGTTTTAAATCACATTTCACGATCGTAATTGTGGCTGGCTGTAATATTACAGTTTTAGAAGTTTCCATAATGATATCACTATTGCATTGTGGTTTATATGCATAATAGAATCATGTGACAACTATTGGATGGATTAAAAAAGTTTATAACAATTGTGAAAGGAATGATGTAGAAGGTTGAAATTTAAATGATAGTCAGAACAAACCTCTGCATGAAAATTCTCCATAGGTATCCATTGTCCAGGATTGCAAAGATCAGAGAGAACAGTAACTATAGCTGTGATAACATCATTTTCTTCAGATTGTTGAAGCTGAAGATTTTCAGCTGAAGATCTTCCTTCTGACTTCTCATCTGCACCAACAAACTCATTTTAATAATATATTGTTGGAAAAACTGATTGTTGGGAAGATGTTATAACACTTGAACAAAGAAATAGTTGTTGAATATGCACGTAAAGAATCTACGAATTCTATATTGTTCATGTAGAATAGGAATTTAAATTAAATGCTTTCATTAAAAAAAAGTTGGAATCAAGTGCAAAAACTTGCACAATTGTAGCAAAATGCACTAGTCAGGTATGATGCAAAGGAAACATGCATGCTGTTATTTTTTGTTTCTTTCATTCTTATAGGGATTCTTTATCCTCACTTGCATGAATCTCTCAATTTAATCTTTCTTCTTATATTCTATTATTGCAAAAAAAGGACTTCTATGTTTTGATCATTTCAAAGCCAAAAACTCTTCTCTATTGAACATTCAATGGATAGAAAAAACCATTTGAATACATCAATACTAAAAAGAGAGATATGACCTAAGTTAGGAGTTATGAGCATCAAAGGGAAACAATATTTTACATCCAATTTTTACCTAGACTAATGTCGACAATTCTAAGGGTGAACTTCAGCGCAATGATAAAGTTGTTGCTTAGTAGTCAACACTTCACGAGTTCAAATTCATGAAACAGTCTATATTGATTGTAGATATAAGATTGCGTATATCTACCTATCATGCACTTTAGGCCATTTCCTTTATGCTAGCTAGTATCTTTGGCTCTTTGCTGTGGAATTTGAACTCATCTATATTTTTCTAAACTTAAATTTTAAGCTATAGTCTACTCCTTTAACCTATACCTAACATGTAAATAGGAAAACATACAGATTTGGAATTTAAATTTAAGCCGGGTACATTGCATATCTTACAAGATAAAATCAATTAACTATTTATGAAGAAAAAGTTAAAAACTCATGTCATACTATAAATAGACAAGAAGAAAAAGAAGCCAATTATAATTTAATTACAAGTATATGTAGACTAATTTAATTATAATTTAAGTTTAGATATTTTGTCATTTATCATGCTTCACAATTTATAACATTATAAGAAGAAGAGACTTATTTTTCAATATACAAAATCTGATCCATATATTTGAATGTAACTGCAATATTCCAAAAAAATACACACATATTTTGATTTAAAATTTTAAATAATTGAAATTTAGCTACAAAATCAAAACTAATAAATTCAAAGATGAAAAGAAAAAGCAATTAGTAAATCATCATAGATTGATGAATTATCATCTAGATGCTCATTAATTAACCCTATTCACTAAAAATCTACCTATTTAATTATTTAAAAGTTGTAGCATATTTGTTAGTGGTGAATAGTGCACTTGTAGCAATGGATGACTCGTATAGCTACAACGAATGAGAAACTATTTTAAATATGGTTACTATGAATAAAAAGATAGGAACTAAAAGGAAGAGTTGGATAATGAGAGAAAAGGAAGAACAGAAAATTGTTTGTCCTCTTAACATGAAAAAGAAGGAATGAAAATAAAAATTGTAATATTTTACATTTTCATAATCCAAATAGAGCACGGGAAGAGCAAGAGAAAAAAGAGAAATTTCTACTACAGAGTAACCAGCAAGCATATAAATCATACGAAACAGAAGTAGAGCATTAATTTGAAAATAAGTACAATGAATTTGTAAGGATATAATATATATATATAGGAAAATGTTGGGTTTATTCAAGTGTGAAGTCTTACATTGGATATGCATGCAGGGAGGAGGAGTAAAAGAGTTTATAAGAAGGAAAGGCTCATGAAACTAATGCCTTAAGGTTTGGGTTCAAGACGTGGTGTCTCACTTATGACTCTTCACTCTTCCCATATCCATAACAATGGAACTCCCCGGTGGTTGGAGGCTCCTTGGTCGTAGTATGATCCAACAAGTGGTATCAGAGCCGATGGTTCGGCTGGGACATGATGGACTCAAGGGGAGCAGACTGGAAAGTGTGTGGTACCCACATTTAAGGGAGAGATTGTTGGTTTTATTCAAGTGTGAAGTCTCATATTGGATATGCAGGGAGAAAATGAAGGATGGGTTTCATGGCTGAGGCTATAGTCAAAGTGTGAAATAGAGTGTACTAATTAATATCTTAACATCATCCTTATTATCCTTAAAAACAAATATAAAGAAAATATAAGACCTTGACAAAAGCAATGTACATATTTAACCACATTACATTACATTCAAGAAGGGAACCAAAAAAATAAATCATCCCATGCCAAAATATAGAGATGTCATATTATTGACAGTGAAATGAAAAATTAAAACAATGCAATGAAGTATTTTATATGCCTAGAAAAATTAGGAAAAATATAAGACAACTAAGAAAAATATCAAGAAAGTCTTAAGAAAAGCAATAGTTAAAGCATTTGATGGGCTATATAAGTTCTTAGGCGTCAAAGATTGGAAAATAAATATTTACATGCTTATTAAGAGTGTGGAAGGAAAGACAAGGGACATAGTATTGGTTGTGGAATAGAAAATCAAAGGAAGATGAAATAATTACTTTTAAAAGCTACTAGTGAAGGTCACAAAATTTTGTTGCACTAAAATAGGATAAATATTAGAGAGAAAGATTATATCATAAAATTTGGGAGTTCTAGATAAAAGAAAAACTAGGCAAGTTATAAAGGGTTAAACTTATGAACCATAAAATGAAGCTGAGATAAAGTAATTGAGTAGAAATTAAGAGAAGAGAGTGATATTAATAAACATTTTATATTGGGGTTCAAAATTATACTTTTTATTATTGAATTTGAGAGTTAGAAGTGAAAGAAGCTCTAAAAATGATGGAGAATAACAAAAGGGATAAACCATATAATATATCTATTAAGACCTAGAAGGTTCTAGGAGAGTAAGGTATTAGATAACTTACAAACTTATTTAATGAGATCATGAGGTCTAAGAATATGTCAAACAAGTTGAAGAGAAACGTCTTAATCCTTATTTATAAGAACAAGGATGAGATATAGAATTGTACAAACTATAAGGTATTAAGCTCATGAATCACACTATGAAACTATGGGAGAGGCTAATTGAGTGGAGGTTGAGATAATAGATGAATATAATTGAAAATCAATTTGGTTTTATGTCGAGGAGGTCGACCATAGAGGCTATATACTTTCTATGACGATTGATGAAAATATATCGAAGGAATCAAATGGACTTGCATATAATCTTCATTGATTTGGAGAAGGCGTATGGTAATGAGGTGCCTAGATAGGTTTTATGGAATGATCTAGAGAAGAAAGGTGTTCGAGCAATCAAGGATATGTATAATGGGGTAAAGACCAGCGTGAGAATACAAGATGAGATCTCAGAAGATTTTTCTATTACTATGGGACTAAATCAAGGGTCATCATTGAGTTTGTACTTGTTTGCATTGGTTTTGGATGTGCTCACTAAGTATATCCAATAACCAATGCCACAACACATGCTCTTTGCGGATAATATTGTCTTAGTGGGAGATTCAAGAGATGAATTAAATGGGAAGTTGGAATTGTGGAGGCATGAATTAAATGGGAAGTTAGAATTGTGGAGGCAAGCCTTAGAAGCTCATAGATGTCATATAAGTTGATGTAAGATTTCATGAAACAGTCTATATTGATTGTAGATATAAGATTGCGTATATCTACCTATCATGCACTTTAGGCCATTTCCTTTATGCTAGCTAGTATCTTTGGCTCTTTGCTGTGGAATTTGAACTCATCTATATTTTTCTAAACTTAAATTTTAAGCTATAGTCTACTCCTTTAACCTATACCTAACATGTAAATAGGAAAACATACAGATTTGGAATTTAAATTTAAGCCGGGTACATTGCATATCTTACAAGATAAAATCAATTAACTATTTATGAAGAAAAAGTTAAAAACTCATGTCATACTATAAATAGACAAGAAGAAAAAGAAGCCAATTATAATTTAATTACAAGTATATGTAGACTAATTTAATTATAATTTAAGTTTAGATATTTTGTCATTTATCATGCTTCACAATTTATAACATTATAAGAAGAAGAGACTTATTTTTCAATATACAAAATCTGATCCATATATTTGAATGTAACTGCAATATTCCAAAAAAATACACACATATTTTGATTTAAAATTTTAAATAATTGAAATTTAGCTACAAAATCAAAACTAATAAATTCAAAGATGAAAAGAAAAAGCAATTAGTAAATCATCATAGATTGATGAATTATCATCTAGATGCTCATTAATTAACCCTATTCACTAAAAATCTACCTATTTAATTATTTAAAAGTTGTAGCATATTTGTTAGTGGTGAATAGTGCACTTGTAGCAATGGATGACTCGTATAGCTACAACGAATGAGAAACTATTTTAAATATGGTTACTATGAATAAAAAGATAGGAACTAAAAGGAAGAGTTGGATAATGAGAGAAAAGGAAGAACAGAAAATTGTTTGTCCTCTTAACATGAAAAAGAAGGAATGAAAATAAAAATTGTAATATTTTACATTTTCATAATCCAAATAGAGCACGGGAAGAGCAAGAGAAAAAAGAGAAATTTCTACTACAGAGTAACCAGCAAGCATATAAATCATACGAAACAGAAGTAGAGCATTAATTTGAAAATAAGTACAATGAATTTGTAAGGATATAATATATATATATAGGAAAATGTTGGGTTTATTCAAGTGTGAAGTCTTACATTGGATATGCATGCAGGGAGGAGGAGTAAAAGAGTTTATAAGAAGGAAAGGCTCATGAAACTAATGCCTTAAGGTTTGGGTTCAAGACGTGGTGTCTCACTTATGACTCTTCACTCTTCCCATATCCATAACAATGGAACTCCCCGGTGGTTGGAGGCTCCTTGGTCGTAGTATGATCCAACAAGTGGTATCAGAGCCGATGGTTCGGCTGGGACATGATGGACTCAAGGGGAGCAGACTGGAAAGTGTGTGGTACCCACATTTAAGGGAGAGATTGTTGGTTTTATTCAAGTGTGAAGTCTCATATTGGATATGCAGGGAGAAAATGAAGGATGGGTTTCATGGCTGAGGCTATAGTCAAAGTGTGAAATAGAGTGTACTAATTAATATCTTAACATCATCCTTATTATCCTTAAAAACAAATATAAAGAAAATATAAGACCTTGACAAAAGCAATGTACATATTTAACCACATTACATTACATTCAAGAAGGGAACCAAAAAAATAAATCATCCCATGCCAAAATATAGAGATGTCATATTATTGACAGTGAAATGAAAAATTAAAACAATGCAATGAAGTATTTTATATGCCTAGAAAAATTAGGAAAAATATAAGACAACTAAGAAAAATATCAAGAAAGTCTTAAGAAAAGCAATAGTTAAAGCATTTGATGGGCTATATAAGTTCTTAGGCGTCAAAGATTGGAAAATAAATATTTACATGCTTATTAAGAGTGTGGAAGGAAAGACAAGGGACATAGTATTGGTTGTGGAATAGAAAATCAAAGGAAGATGAAATAATTACTTTTAAAAGCTACTAGTGAAGGTCACAAAATTTTGTTGCACTAAAATAGGATAAATATTAGAGAGAAAGATTATATCATAAAATTTGGGAGTTCTAGATAAAAGAAAAACTAGGCAAGTTATAAAGGGTTAAACTTATGAACCATAAAATGAAGCTGAGATAAAGTAATTGAGTAGAAATTAAGAGAAGAGAGTGATATTAATAAACATTTTATATTGGGGTTCAAAATTATACTTTTTATTATTGAATTTGAGAGTTAGAAGTGAAAGAAGCTCTAAAAATGATGGAGAATAACAAAAGGGATAAACCATATAATATATCTATTAAGACCTAGAAGGTTCTAGGAGAGTAAGGTATTAGATAACTTACAAACTTATTTAATGAGATCATGAGGTCTAAGAATATGTCAAACAAGTTGAAGAGAAACGTCTTAATCCTTATTTATAAGAACAAGGATGAGATATAGAATTGTACAAACTATAAGGTATTAAGCTCATGAATCACACTATGAAACTATGGGAGAGGCTAATTGAGTGGAGGTTGAGATAATAGATGAATATAATTGAAAATCAATTTGGTTTTATGTCGAGGAGGTCGACCATAGAGGCTATATACTTTCTATGACGATTGATGAAAATATATCGAAGGAATCAAATGGACTTGCATATAATCTTCATTGATTTGGAGAAGGCGTATGGTAATGAGGTGCCTAGATAGGTTTTATGGAATGATCTAGAGAAGAAAGGTGTTCGAGCAATCAAGGATATGTATAATGGGGTAAAGACCAGCGTGAGAATACAAGATGAGATCTCAGAAGATTTTTCTATTACTATGGGACTAAATCAAGGGTCATCATTGAGTTTGTACTTGTTTGCATTGGTTTTGGATGTGCTCACTAAGTATATCCAATAACCAATGCCACAACACATGCTCTTTGCGGATAATATTGTCTTAGTGGGAGATTCAAGAGATGAATTAAATGGGAAGTTGGAATTGTGGAGGCATGAATTAAATGGGAAGTTAGAATTGTGGAGGCAAGCTTTAGAAGCACATAGATGTCATATAAGTTGAAGTAAGATGAAATATTTGTAGTATAAATATAGTAAGAGAAGAATAAACTCTACTATGACGGTAAATATTGGGGATGACATCATACCACAAGTTACTAGATTTAAGTAATTTGGTCAACCATATAAGACAATAAGAAAATTGACGAAGATGTGAACCATAGAATTCAAGCAGGTTGTATGAAATGGTGGAGTGCTTCAAGTGTCATTTGTGATTAAATGGCACCACTCAAGCTTAAAGGAAAGTTTTAACGCACGACTATAAAACTTGCAATATTATATACGAAATGTTGAGCGATAAGATGTCAACAAAATAATAAAATACATGTAGTATATAAGAGAATGTTGTGTTTGATGAGTGAACACACTAAACAAGATAAGAATAAAAATGAATGCATCAGGGAGAAAGTTGAAGTAGCTCTTATTATAGAAAACATTTTAGAATCGTGCCTTAGATGGTTTGGAAATGTGAGGAGGAGACCGGTAGAAGCCCTTATTTGGATAGTAGATTAAATGGAAGTTAGTCCAATTCCTAGAGGAAGACGAAAATCAAGAAAAACCACATGGGAAAAATATGTGTCCAATTAGGAACTGTGAAAAACTCTATAGTAGAAAGAACCGGAATTGATATCACTTACATTCTGGTAATTAATAATATACATGATGGGTCACAACTACTATAAGTACACAAAATGAGGTTAAAAAATATCTTTCTCTAGTTATAGGACTACACCTCACCAAGGATTAACTTTAAACCTACCTTATTTATGTTAGTCTTGAATGTGAATATTGAACATATCCAAAAAGTTGGTGTCACAATATATGTGTTTCCTATATGATATATTATCCTAGAGTGTCAAAAGAGAAATTTATTAAGAAGCTAGATATATTATATGGACATAAGTTTTGGGTGTAGGCAACTTCAATTTAAATATAAGTGTGGCATAGTATATGGATTGCAGTTTAGTAAGAAATGTAGTATTTCTAGCTTAGATGTTATAATCAAAGATTATACTAAACCGTAAGTCACAAAGTTTAAGTATTTTTAAGATAAAAGAGGAATTTGAGGGAGATGTAAGTCATATGATTTTAGTGGGAGAGTGAAAGGAAGTATTCCTTTTATTTTATTATTTGTGATAGAAAGATTAATGAAAAGCTTAAGGAATTATTTTAACGCTAAGTTGAAAAACCTATGATATTGTATGATATTCAATAATGAAATATTACTATGAGAATAAAACCAATGTAGCAAAAAATAAAATGTTTGTTAGAATAAAAATAGATACACTAGATAAAATATAATTAGAATGAATGAAATTGGAAGAAATTTTGAATAGCACCTATTCTATAAAATATATGTATCTCGCCATAAGATATTTAAGTAGCCTAAATAAAGATAGAGTAGACCAGGAAAAACTATTGAAATTAGTAAAAAGAATTTATATATATCAACATTTGTATATAAACATGATTTAGTAGGAGAGAAGCATTTGATATGTGAATCCTACCTAATAATAAGGCTTCGTAGTTATTCTTGTTATTGTTTATGAATAACTTTCATTTTAATCTTAAAAACAAAATGAACTTAAAAACACTAGTACAAGGAAAAATGTCATCAATGGCGAAAAATCTCATTTATCTATTTGTATTGAAAGAATGTCTAGACTGAAAAATATACAATTCCAATGAGTTGAATTACATACTCAATTTTATGGAAAATCATATACATGCAACATCCACCACTCAACATATAATTAAGGTTTAGAAATGTGTAACTATTGTAAAATTCAATGGTGGATACATTGGCGCAATGCCATGTATATAGTTCAATATAAATCTGATATGTAGCAACATATATTCTCATTATATTATTAATTAAAAAGACTTAATGAGTGATGAATATATTGACATGTACATGCTTCATCTTAAAAATTGAAGTATATAATAACACAACTCAATTATATGTCGGAAGTCATAGGGTGGTTTGATGGCGAGGATGAAGAATTTAAGAAAGGGAGTGTATGACGTTCTGAGTTGTTGATGATTCGAGTTTCACCCACAACAAAAATACTAACATATTAATAATTGTCGATCAAAAAACTCAATTATATGTCATAACCTATCAAGCAAAGACACCCATATCATTCAAAAACTTGTTTTTTCTTAAAACAACAAAGAAAATCTACCAAGCCATTTGCAAAATTTTCTTTTACAAAACATTCTTTAGATGAACCTAGAATGTGATACAAAATGTTAATGAGAAATCTACTAACTAGTGATATAATTACAACAAAATTACATAAAATTAACATAAAGAGAAGGAGTAAAAAACACTAACTCGATGCTCCAGCCATCAAAGCCTTGCCTTTAGAACCCTTTTTCTTGCTACTTCTACCATCACAATCTTTATCATCATTACCTTGATCCTCATAGTTAACCCTTTTTCCATTCTTCATTGTTGTGGTTGTAGCCAAAATGTTTCTCAATGGCAATAAAAAGTAGAATTTTATGTCACCTATTTGGATCAAATCTTGTGAGTTGAGCTGCACCATAGGGTTTCCGGGGAGGTGGAGCATGCCCTGAACAAAACAACCATTCTTTCCGAGAACTTCGAGGGCGAATCGACGACTCGTAAAGTCGAAAAATATGCGTGCATGTTGGCGTGATATTTTCTTGCCACCACCAAGGCTTGTGAGATCAAGATCCACAATGAAGTTTTTGGAATTACGACCAAGGATGATAGAGTAGGTTTGCATATAATACTCGAAATTCACACCATGGAGTTTCGCAAATCCAGCTTCAACGTTGCTTCCACCAATGGCGTTTTCCATGGATGATGGTTGATGAGAATGAGAGAAACAATTGAAGTTGGTGAGAACAAATAAGAGGGTTTGATCGGAGCATGCAATTGCAAAGTGTGAAGGGGAAAGGCTAATATATTAAAGTTAACTTTTTGTGTATGATTAAAAAAACCAATGAATTAAATATTAAAGAATAAATTATAAAAAAAGTTATAAACATGCCTTAAATAAAAATTGAAAATTTTAATTCTATATAAAATTTCTTTATTTAAAAGGGTGTGTTCAAAAGGCAAGTTTTCTTTTTACCAACGGACGTTGGTTCAAGTAGTACATGTTTGATTCCCCTTAAGTAAAAACATTAGTTCGAGTCTTATAGATGAAAAAAATATTCGTTGGGAGAGTTAGTCACACGTACCTGTGGATGTTCTCGGCTCGGACAGGATTACCTCAAGTGCGAGGATACATGTGGGAAACAAAAAAAAAAACAAGTTTTAATTTTATTTTTTATATGAAATAACCAAAATACATTATTTTCCTTCCAAGGTGGACTTTTTACATTAATTTTTTTTATTTATAGAAATTATTATTACTATTTATTTATAATAATTATATTATTTTATAAGCTTAGGGATTATTAGGATGCACCACTAAAGGCAATTCAATAAATAATCCAATTTATTATAAAAATTGGTATTTCACTATTAGAGAGTTGACCATATAAAATATGTTTTATTAAATTTTTTCCAATTAAGTTTCTGAGCAATTTCGATAATCCTACAATAAATTGTTCTGTTCATTAGTTTGCATTTGGATCTAATTTTTTATTTATTTAACAATATGAACTAATCATAAGTTATAGTTTTTTCCTTGTAAAAATATTCGATGTGCATTTATATCTCATAATAAAGATGAAAATAGAAAATATTTTAGCTTGAAAAGTGCATTGTCCCTCTACCCAAAGTAGATATAAAAATAAGTGCATTGTCCCTCCACCCAAAGTAGATATAAATATTCTATTATGTATATGATTTATTTGAATTCCTAAGAGATATCAAAATACATAGTTGTTTTAAAGCAAACATTGAATGCAAATCAATAACCAAAGCATGTACAACTATGGACATAGAAAGATGAGGAGGAGGGTAATCATGGAGCTCTCTCATATATTTTGTTATTTTTATCTAAATATACTTCTTTAATTTAAAAGGGTTTCTTTACTGACTTTTGCATCAAATTCTTTTATTAGAATTTTTTTTATTACTATCAAAAGTATTATCTCACCCTTTTAGGTAAGGAACTAATCATTTTTGGGTTAGTGGTTGCTCCTCCCAACAAATGTTGCTCTCAGGAATCGAACCTTTAACATTTTGGTCATCTTACGATCTAGCGAGATTTTACACCACTAGACCAATACATTATTGGTATCCTATCATAGGTCATAGCTCATAAATATACAATTGAATAACATGTTATATAGTGGTGTAAGACTTTACTAGATATCTAGATGCATCAAAAGTTTAATTCTTGCGAGCAACACTAATTGGAAGGGATAATCATATACCCAAAAAGAATTAGTTTCTTACTTATAGAGTTGAGGAAAACTCTTATTTATGTACACAAAAAAAAATGCAATTGAATGATATTTGGCTATGTGAAGCCTTTACCTTACAAAATGATATTTGATAATAATAAACATCTCATTGTATTTATGTGTACCAGAAAAACTGTGAACTATTTAAACAAATAATAATTTGCAAAGTTTGATAGCTTGATGAAGAACTTGATCAATGAGTTTAGAATAATTTGCAATATAGCACTATAGCATGATAAAGGACTATTTTAATAATAACGAGGATTTGCATAATTTGGATAGCAATATGACACTGTCTAAAGTGTACACATTTGTTGTCCCATATTTTGTATCACTCCATATGTCATGAGTTTGTGATTGGTCAGAAAAAATATATTTAAGTTAAAATTTAATTATTAATCTGACCAATTACAAACACATGACACATAAAGTGGCACACAATATGAGTCAGCAGATGTGCTCCTTGTCTGAACGAATTAATCGAGGAACAAAGGAAAATAAATGAAGATAATGACTTTATAATGCTTCTAAATGTAGGCCCAAATGGTATACATGAAAGCCCAAATGGAAAGGTCATATCAAGCATATCAGTCTCAAACCATGATATGGTTGACCGTTTGGCTCTCTGTAAGACACATTTTCATGGGTCCTCGTGAACAGAAAGACTCGTGTGAAAACGTATTTATATATATATAACTAATCAAATTTTGTTAATACATTAAAAGTTAAGTTCTAATTAAAATTTAGAGTAAATACTCATTTTAGTCTATCATATTTTTTGACCATATCAGTTTAGTTCTTCAAAAAAGAAAAGACCAAAAATGGTCCCAAAAAATTTCAAATGTGGGTCAAATTAGTCCTTTTTAGCATATTTTACAACACTTGGAAGGGACTATTTGACCCCAAAAGGGCCTAATTTGATACACGTTTAAAATTTTTGATGACAATTTTAGGTCTTTTCTTTTTTGAAAGACTAAACTGTTAATGTCGAAAAATATGAGTTACTAAAATGACTATTTTTTACTCTAAAATTTATTGCTAAATGATAGCACCAACAAACATAAATCTATGTATCTCCAGACATGATGTGTTGGTTACATATCAATATAAGTTTTTCTCCCTCGAGACTTTGTACTCTAAAGAATGGAGCCTTACAAATTCTTTAAGCATAAGTCAAGACCATTGAGAGAATAGAAGAAAAAGAAAAACATTTAATTTTGTGCAAAAAAAATTGTTGTGTGCCAACACAACGCGAAAAATTGTACTTGTACATATGGAAGTGATTATGCTCCTCCCTAAGGCCCACTTTGGATGGCCCGTTTTGGCTTAGTTAGATTTACTTTCTGTTTTAATTTGTTCAGGTGGTTAAGTTAGTTTTTCTGTTTTCTTTTGTTACCTTTTTCAGTAATTGTGTTATATAAGTTTTGTTTTCTAGCCTTAAGGCATAGAACTTACTTGTAAAAATTTCCCATTGATTCAACAAAGATTTCAGAGTATTTTCCTTCTTCTTCTTTCTTGTTTCTTCTTCCATCAATCTTTTTTTCCAATATGGTATCAGAGCTCTCAAATTGAGAGCTCTGCTACGCATCACCATTCTTATCTCATTCACTTTCCATATTCCTCTCTTCTTTTCCTCGGATCCTCTTTCTTAATTTTTATTCATCGCTGAGTCAATCTTTACAGAATATCTGTCTGCAAAATCAATGGCGTTGCAACATGAATCAAATCAAGGCATTTATGTGCTAGATGTTACATAGAATCCCTTCTACCTACATCTTGGAGAAAATCCAGGAATAACACTCGTTTCTTCATCCCTAATCCTACAGATCCAACATATGAAGTATGGGAAATATGTAATACCATGATAATCTCATAGATTACCAGATCTTTGTCTCAACAGATAAGTCAAAGTATAGTCTATATCGATTCAGCACAAGAACTTTGGGAGGATTTGAAAGGAAGGCTTTCAAAAGGAGATCATTTTAGATTTTCAGACATCTTACAAGAAATACACTCTATAAAACAAGGTGAGAGAGATGTTTCAACATACTTCACTGATTTGAAGATTATATGCAAAGATTTGGAGTCATTAAGGCTCTTACCAAATTGCATATGCAACATAATTGTGCTTGTGATTCTTTCATAATTATCAAAGGTTATAGAGATTCTGAATATGTTACGTGCTTTCTGAAGGGTCTCAATGACCAATACTCTACTATGAAGACTCAAATTCTCTTGATGGAACCCCTACCTAAGATCAATAAGGTATATTCTTTGATCTTACAACAAGAAGGGATGGTCATGAAGAGTAAAGGAGCTTGGTCAATTTTGTTAACTCTAGACAGAATTAGAAACCAAATTTCAATAGAAACAATGGCCCATATCCAAGGAAAATACAAGACAACAATATAGGAGGACAAAATTCTAATAGAGGCATTATTGGAAGAGGACAAGCAAGAAATGGAAGTGCCAAAGTTTGTATCTTTTATGGTAGAGAAAACCATACTATGGACACTTGCTATTATAAGCATGGCTTCCCACTAAACATCAAGTTCAGAACAAAGCCTAATGAAGGGACAATCAACTCTGCACTCAACCAAGGGATTCCTGACCCAACCATTGATTATGATCCTAAGTCAAAAACTAATAAACAACAGAAGAGAGAATTGATTTTTGATCCTGGCCATTGCATCAATCAAGCTTCTAGCAGTAAGGATTTAGATCCTCCATTAGATATGCTTATATCTCAAAAATATTGGATACTAGATACTGGAGCCACAAATCATGTCACTAATGATCTTGCCAATTATGCATCTTTTCAAAATATCAAACTCATACTCATAAAGTTCCCAAATGGCTCCACTGTCATAGCAAAACAATCAGGAAGCGTAATTCTTTCTGACAGCCTAGTACTCAATAATGTTTTATATATTCCTGTTTTTTTATATAACCTTGTTTTTGTTCATAAACTAATTAGTTCACAAGATTGCAACATTATTTTTGACAAAGATTGTTGTGTTATTCAGGATACAATTACCTTAAAGATGATTGGACATATTGAGGTTCACAATCATCTTTACATACTCATCAAACTTCCCATGCCAGACAAGTCATTATGTCATACAATAAATAATTGTACTACTTCTTGTATTGATTTGTGGCATTTTTGTTTAGGACACTGCTCCCACCTTGTTCTTAAGCAAATATGCAAACAATTCCCTTATGTGAAATTTGAGAATAATAAGATTTGTAAATGTTGTCATTTAGCTTAACAAACTAAGCTCCCTTTTCAAAATAGCTTGTTTGCCACCAAACACTGTTTTGAGCTTATACATATGGACATTTAAGGGCCTGTGAATCCCATATGTCCATCGATACAAATATTTTTTAACTGTTGTGAAACACTTGGATGTTCCTTCTGCAATCAAAATCTAATGCCAGAGATCTTATTTAAAAATTTGTTACTTTAGCCTTTGTGCAATTTGATCAGAGGATTAAGGGCATTAGATATGATAATGGCGTGGAATTTGTAATGCCAAGTTTTTTTTTTGATGAAAATGGTATTATGCACCAAACATCTTGCGTGGAAACCCCTTAACAAAATTCCATTGTTGAGAGGAAACATAAACACATCATAGATGTAACTAGAGCTTAATGTTCCACTCTCAATTACCAATCTACCTTATAAATAGGTTGCCAACCCCTATCCTCCTCCTGCCCAAGGCCCACTTTGGATGTCCCGTTTTGGCTTTAGTTAGATTTACTTTCTGTTTTAGTTTGTTCATATGGTTAAGTTAGTTTTCTATTTTCTTTTGTTTCCTTTTTTAGTAATTGTGTTACATAAGTTTTGTTTTCCAGCCTTAAGGCATAGAAGTCACTTGTAAAATTTTCTCATTGATTCAATAAAAATTTCAGAATGTTTTCCTTCTTCTTTCTTATTTCTTCTTCCATCAATCTTCTTTTCCACTTTATAAGAAATTAATGAGGGACTCATATTCCTTTAATAAACATGGTGATTCACACTCAGACATTTAATAAGAAATTAGTGATACTCAGAGACATTAAACAATGGACAATGTATATTAGATGACATTGGAATATTCAAATTTTGCTTATATTTGATAACAAAGTGGATATATTTTAGAGTAAATTACACTGACACCCCTGAGTTTTAGTGAAATTATACAAACCACTCTTATTACACTGGTCACCCTGCATGAGAAATAAGTGTAATTTTGTGAACAAAAAATGTGATAAATGCAATTAAGTTAAACAAAACATGATATATTGTGGAGACAAGTCCAAATAATATATGAGTCGATACCTCTTTATTATTTTTGGTTCGTTACGATATAGTATAAGAGCGATTTAAATAATATCTCTTTAGAATTGTTGATACATTTTATAACCAAAAATAATAAAAATACATTGATTTGTATATTATTTGGATTTTTCTCACAATATACCATGTTTTGTTTAACTTAATTACATTTATCATATTTTTTATTTAAAAGATTACACTTATTTATCATGCGGGAGTGATCAGTGTAATGAAAGTATAAAAACTAGGAGAAGCTTGTGTAGGTATAGAAAAGTGATGAGTGATTTATATAATTTTACTAAAACTCAGGGAGTGTCAATGTAATTAACTCTATATTTTATAACATACATGCACCAAATTGACTTTTAATCTTTTTATTTTTGCCTATAGTAATAATACCAAATTTTCAAACTAGTAATTTACACTGCATTTGCATATGCCACACTGGTTTTGACACATATTTAAAAGTGTGTAGATATAAATTGTAGTCCAAAATGCATTTAGATAGTTATCATATTGAAAAACATTGATGAGATAACCATGAAAGATGATGTCTATAATTTAAAATGTTGTGAAGCAGTCTAACCGGGTTTAGCACAATCGGATCGGAATTTCTCCGGTTCAAAGCGGTCTAACCACTCATTCGATTAAAACTGCAAACCAGTCGTTTTCAAGTCCGGTAAGTGGTCGGATCGGTCAAACTGTCAGGTCCGGTTCTCATTGGTGCTAAGAGCTAAGTACCACCATACAATGGCAAGAGACAGAAAAGTTTTCTGATTTGAAGTCTGAAAAGTTTGAAAAGCATTGGCCAAAGACAGACCCAAAAAAGGACCATTGAGGACCCTATAACAAAAACCAATAAAAGTATAATTTTGTACACTGTATTGTGCTAGACTATATATCACAGTATAATAATGAAGACAATACAGCAATTCCATTATAATTCATAAGGCTGCATTTGAAGTTATCACTGTCAAAGAAGTAAATGCTGATGATCATGAGATCAGAGAGACCAAGGACACAAACTCTAGGGTGACCCTATTCTTGGACCTTGTGTTGATGACAAAATGCTCAGGGTACTTCCTTAATTGCATGAGTAAACCATACCAAGGCTTCCCTTTGGATTCAGAACCAGGCCACTCTTCTGATGTGAGATACCTCCTCACTCTACTGTGGTGCCAAACACTGCTGTATTGCTCCACTAGCTAAACAATAATAGAAAAGTGAAGTAATAAGAGTTTAAATGCAAAAGTTTCTGTATCTCACTAAATGCATTTTAGATGCTTAATAAATTTGAGAAAAAGGGAAGATAAAATGATACAATGCATGCATAGTTTCACCTATGTGGATTGAAAAAGTTTAAAAGGGATGTGACTCCCCTTCCCCTTCCCCAAAAATAGGATCCATGGAAAAGGATCATGTTACTAAGCGACAATGGTTACGAAAGCCTAGAAGTCACATTATAAACACTCTCAAAAACAGTTTATTGTAACATGAAAATTTAGATGAGTATATCGATGAATAATTAATATATGCCTGATAATGATAAAACGGATGATTAGACCCTGGGACTCCTTAAATACATAGGCCAGATAAATGTTTATGCCAATGCAAAACAACATCGCTCCTCATGACTATGGCCTTAAATTTTTTTTAAAATTTAGTTGATTCAAGAACTATTGGGTACAATATGAATAACAAGGGATAGTAGAATTGCTATATGCGAAAGCAAAACAGTATAACTAATATATTATGCATAATAGAATCTTGGTGACAGCTACCAAATGGAAAAAAGAAATTCCCCTAATCTGAGAAGTTCATAATAAAAAATGAAATGAATGATCTATTAAAGATGGCAACTTAAATAATGGTAAGAACAAACCTCAGCATGAAGTTTCTCCATAGGCATCCACTCTCCAGGACCGCAGAGATCAGAGAGAACAGTAGCTACAGATGACACTACATCCTTTTCTTCCAACTGCTGAAGCTGAAGATTATCAGCATCTCGGTCTACCCGGGATCTTCCTTCTGGCTTCTTATCTGCAGTAACCAACTCATCCAAATAAAATACCACACTACAAATTTCAAGACTATCCATGTCGAATAGAAGTTGGAATCAAATGCAAAAGAATACATAATTGCAGTAACATCAATAAAGAAAAAAATTACACATGTTGGATACTATGCCTGCACTTCCTATCACCAATATGCAAAGGGAACAGACATGCTGTTATTTTTTTGTTTATTTCCTGCTTAGCAAGATTCCTTATCCTGACTTGGGTGAACTTTTCAATTTTATATTGTAATATAATTCTATCGCAAAAAAACAGACTTCTGAGTTTTAATGATTTCAAAACCAAAAAGTATTCTTTGTTTAGTTTATTTTATTTTATTTTATTTTAATTTGCTCAAGAGCATTGAATGGGGAGAAATTATTTGGATAAACACGTATTCAAAAATGAGTCATGACAGAAGCTGATCAGTTGTGAGATATGAGCTTCAAGAAGGAAAAATAACTTTTCCACCCTATTTTTACCTACACTCATTGACCAGACACAGTGTAACTGCAGTATCCCTACATGTCCTTTATGCTGTTATCTTTTCTGTGGCACTTAAACTCATCTACTTTTCTAATTAATTCATAGTTTAAGTGTTAGGGTAGATGAATAATTATAATAGTTGAATCGGTTAGCTAGTTAGAGTGGGTTTAGTTGAATAAACAGAGAGAATGAGGGTAGAAAGGAGGCATTCAGAAAGTTGTAGATTTGGGGAAAGTTCCGAAAGCGAAACCCTTGGAAATCACTCCTTTTTTGTCCCATTTGTGTTTGATCGAGCATCTTGGGCAAGAATGGTGGAAGAATGGTTTCCTCAAGAAACCCATGGTTTCAGCCAAGGTTGGAGTTGCAGCTAGTTTTATTACACACCTAGAGCAAGAATCTGGATGAATGGCCACTGCATGGTCGCCAAAACCACCTTGTGGACGGGAAAGTATTTTACAAACATGATCGTGATGTCAACATCAACTGCAATGCAGCCTATGGATCCTTTCTTGGTGCTTATTGGTCAGTTTTATCCGCTCCGTGATCGTCAGTTCAAAATTTATGGGAGGCCCAATGCTGGTAATTCCTCCCTCGCTTCCAGACCCATCATATCGGATTGCAGCTGCAACACTCTAAGGGATGCAGATTGAGCAAACGGTTCAACAAAGCCCGGCCACATCCCCCCCACCACCACAAGATGAACCAGGGAGATATATATGTCTTGCTAGAGTGGCTGATTTGGTTCTGGAGAAGAAGAAAAAGGTGTACCAAAACCCAAAGCTTGCCAAGCAGGTTTGTTTATGGACCTAAGCCCAAATCGGTCTTATATTTGGGTTCGTAAAGAAAGAGGGGTAGAAATACAATTGGGTCAATCGGCTAGTCTTTCACCCAAAGAGACAGATTTAAGTGTATGGGGAAATGATGCTGGAAGCGGAGGCAGGTTTCAAAGTTGAGGACCTTTATCCAAATCTGCAATTGCTATGGAGGTAAAAAAAATTACGGCCAC
This sequence comes from Lupinus angustifolius, assembly GCF_001865875.1. Lineage (NCBI taxonomy): Eukaryota > Viridiplantae > Streptophyta > Magnoliopsida > Fabales > Fabaceae > Lupinus > Lupinus angustifolius. The sequence goes on from NW_017723196.1 coordinate 82,453, forward strand.
AGAATCTGCCCACTTCTCATCTGAATTGGGTAAAAAACTACCTCATTCATTTCCAGAGTCTAGCTATCAACCTTAACAAGGTTGAATTTCAAGGGGTGGTATTGTTAGGATAGAAAGGTAGTTAGCAATAGTTAGAATGGTAAGCTAGTTATGGTGGATTCAGTTAAATAAATAGTGACAATAAGGGTAGACAGGAGGCATTCAGAAGATTTTAGAGTCTGTGAAAGGGGAAACCATTTGCGAAGGGACAACCGTTGGAGGAGATCACTCTCCTTATTGTGTTCTGTTTTTGTTCAAAAGAAACAAAGTGTGTTATTTTTTCCTTTTCAATTTCTCACTTCTGTTCTGAGGTTCCTAACACTAACCTATATAGGTTTACTCCTTTAACCTTATACTTCACATATTAGTAGCAAAACACAGATTTGGAATTTTAATTTAATCTACTTACCTGCATCTCACAAGACAAAACTAGTTAATGAAGAACGAGTCAAAATCGATCACATGCACGGAAACAAAACTCAGGCTATGTTTCACAGTTACGATAAAATGGGCACCAAACTTGCACCCAGTGCATCTCGGATTCGGTTTCGAACTGGGTACGTCTATAGACATACCGGTTTGTACCCACTAACCAATAACAAATAAAAATACATACATATCGCCCAAAACACTGTCATTTTTTACATTTTTTGTGTGGCTTTTCACGTGTTGTGTTCCACAGACCTCTCACAAACAAATTCGAAGCTCCAAATCGATACCCTAACTCCCTGTACCCTACCATCACACACTCCATCATTGAAGACAAACACCATCGCGAATCACTGAACCACTGACCCCTGTTCCATATTCCCTCCAATCATTTTTCTTTTAAGTTGATGAACACCATTCCTCTTCTTTATTTTTGCTATGAAGTCGACGAACATGAAATCTCGCTTTGATGGTTAGTACAGCATCGAGCACAGTCTCTTGCCCTCTTCCCTGTTTTGGTTGAATATTTTTCATTGTTTTTCCTTATTGTTTCATTGTTTGTATTTTTTTCATTTTTACTACAAATATTTCTGTGTATTTTTGTTTTTGTTATGTTACATCATGTGAATATTAAATTATATATATTAATGTATCTGTACTCTACTTTTCAAGAAAATGTCGTACCCGGTATGTACCCATACTGGAGCAACATAGAACTCAGGTCATAGTATAAATACTTAATGAGTCAAAAGAAAAAAATAATGAGTCAAAAGGAAAAAATAAAGAGTCAATTATAATTAGCAGCCACTACAGTTTGACTAAAACATCAGGTTTAAAAGCATTGAAAAATCTAACATACAACAGTGTAGCATCAACTGAACCAAGGCCATGCTTGGCTGGAGCGAAAATGGGTCGGGGGAAATGGAAAATTATTTTATCACAACAGGAAGGAAACTACTAGTTTACTATATAGAATTACATTAAGGGGGAGGAAAATGTATTAGTTAAAAGAAACAATCTTGATAGGTGCTGTTAATAATAGTACAAAACCAGCATAACAAGACCAAGGGAGCCGAGCTCCAATTACAGAGATAGGAGTTGGAAACTGTCAAGACCAAATCACCAAAGTAATAGTAAAGAAGAAAGAAGAAAATCGAAAAAGCTATGCGTTGTCCTCCTACAAGGAAGAGTTCAAAAACCATAACAAACATAACATTTTACAAAACTTCTCACTGTCCTCAAGTAAACTGAAAATTCCAAATATAAGATCTTAACAGCCTCCATATTATCCTCAAGAAAACTGTAATATTGAAAATATAAGACCTGAACTTTACAGCCTCGCTAAATTTCAAGGACGTTAATTCACTAGAAAACTCCTCCCAAAAACAAAAAATTGTATGTTCCTTCAGCAAATTGAATAGCGGGACTCATTTAGAGGGGAACTCAAGATAGTAAACAGAAAACATGTACATATCCAACCACATTTCACTAAATCCAGGAAGGGAAACAAACAGTAAATCACCAAAAAGTCAGAGATGCACACGATTAACAGCTAAACTTTAAGGATTTTAAATGATGCAGCAATATAACACCAATGAAGACTGTTATTCACTACCAGAAAATGTAGATTTTTGTTACACTGATGGCGCTGTTAGTTTTATGATGAATGCAAAATGCAGCAATATTAAGTGAACTCTCCGACTATCATGTATTGGAGAAGTAGATGTCTCCGATGTTGAAAATGAAGCAAAAAACTAAAAAAAGAGATTGCAGAAGGCAAAACGACATCAATGCATCAAAACTTTCATAAAACCATTCTTATTGCTAGAATTCCTAAAGAGAACCAAACTACAACTATCTGTTAAAATCCAAATATCACAAGAGTCTCCAAACCAAATACAGTTCCAATGAGTACTGTTATCACATACTCAAATTGATAATGAACTATATGAGTGGCAACATATCCAGTATTCAAAGGGTAACTAAAAGTTACAAACAGGTACCTATTATAAAATTGAATGGTAGATACATTGCTAGTGTGACACAATGCCACATCTAGGGTTCCACACAAACCCGATACATCACAACATATTCATCACTCATGTTAATTCAAAATACTTGTGAATATATTGACACTTATAGGGTTCATCCTTAATCTCCAAGTATATAATAACACAATTCAATTACAAGCCATATTCATTCAGGCAAACATACCCATCTCATAAAAACCATACTTGAGTCCTCAACAGCCCAAAAATGACAAAGAAAACCCACCAAGCCATAAAATACACCCCCAATTACAAGATGGAAAGTTTTCAAATTGTGAACCGCATCACCTAATGTGACCATAATAGTGCAGTTGCAATGACTGTCACAACCACATCACCCCACAACTGCGATATGGTCCCAAATGACAGTATGCGGACACATGATTTCAAACCACAAAGGCTTTAATCGCCACCGCAACCACAATTTTAAACCATTACAATCATAGATGGCGCTGCTATGGTTCATTTAGATAAGCAGTCTATCACTTTTTACATTATTACCACAAGATTTTCTTAACTTCAAACCATTACGCAATCGATAAGGTTAATGAGCAATACAGCAACTATGGCTACAACTACAACACAATTACATAAAATCAACACATAAAAAGAGAAAATAAGAATCACTAACCCAATCCTCCTGGCAACAAAGCCTTTCCTCCAGAACTAACTCCACCATACCCATAACCTTCATACCCATCCCTCCTACCCTTCTTTCCACTACTTCCACCAACATCATCTTCATCATCATACTCATCCTCGTAGTAATCCCTCCTTCCTTTCTTCACTATAGCCCCAGGTCCCGCCGCAGCGGCCGAAGAAGCAGCCATATGGTAATTATAATGTGGCGCCACCGGTCCACCGGACACCAGGGCCGGCGGTGTCACATGATTCGGGTAATGCCGTGGACCGTGACCGGCCAAGATGTTCCTCACCGGCAATAGGAAGTAGAATTCTTTGTCCCCAATTTGGAGAAGATCCTGTGAATCGAGCTTCACCGGAGGGTTTCCGGGGAGGTGGAGAACGCCCTCGACGAGGCAGCCGTTTTTGCCGAGGACCTCAAGGGCGAAACGGCGGCGAGTGAAGTCGTAGAAAATGCGAGCGTGGTGGCGCGATATGTTCATTCCGCCGCCGAGGCTTGAGAGATCGACGTCGACGGTGGATTTTTTTGAATTGCGGCCGAGGATGATGGAATAGGTTTGCATGTAGTATTCGAAGTCCTCGCCTTGGAGTTTGGCGAATCCGGCTTCAACGTCGTCGGCGCCGGTGCTGGCGGTGCCCATAGCGGTGGTTGTGATCGTGAGAGACGAGAAATTGAAATTGGCGATAAAAGATGGTTTGGTTTGATCAGACTTTGTGAAGTGTGTGAAAGGAAAAAGAATGTCAAATTCAAATTATTTGTTTATAATTAAAAAAAAAACTAACTCGTATCAATCACCTATACCTAAGGCATTAATTCTTTTCCGAATATATTTCTCCCTTAATAATCATTTGCTTATTAGAATTCAACTTTTAATTATCTTAATATTTGATACAATGTTATTAATACTTGTCATCAAACAGGTATTAGTATAGCAGTTAAACTGTATACTAGCGAAATTCGATATACATATATAATATATTAACATTAATGTGGAAAAATCAATAAAAAACTAATATTTTTTTATTTTCATTAAAAAATTAATTTTAAATAAAAATCGGTTTATATGACCAATACGATTCAATTGAAAACTGATCAATATGACCAATTTTGATCAGTATGATTGGATAATTATTATACCGTACTAGTATTGGAACCGATTTACAGGTTCAACCGGCTGGTTTGAAATAGTTTTAACAACACTGATTTGAAATGTATATTGTTGATTTTACACTTGTATTGAAAATTAAAAATAATATATGATAATGATTATACATAAATGATAAAAATGTATATATTTTTTCATGTTATCTATAATGTATTTACCTCTACTTAAGAGAGATTCCTAATTGGTAATATAAAAATTGAATAAAATATCACACCACTAAACTAACATTTTTATCAATAAAATTGTGAAAGGATTTTAAAAAATTAAATAATATATTATTTTTAATTTTAATTCCTCCATCTAATTGTTTTAGTTCTCCTAAAAAAACAATGGTTTTTGTTCGATTTTGTATGAAATTTTTGGTTAATTAAAAATAAGAGTTTAATATTAAATATTATATACTTTTTCACACAATGTTATTTATTTTTTATTTTTGTTTAAGAGTTAATGATTATTAATATATATTGGTAGATGATATGTCGACAATAAAAATACTTATAATGGAAATATATTCATATTTAATCCTAAAAATAATTAGGGAATATAAAAATATTTAAATATGTGGACCATGGAAAAGAGTATACGTTCTTTTTAAAGGAAGCCAAATATAAAAAGGGAGGGGATCCATTTAGTACAAGAGTGAATTTAAAAAATCTACTTCATATCTTAGTCATTTATTCTAAGAAAATCTAATAGTTGAATTTATGAGTAGATTTGAACCATTAGATTTTACAAGAATGGATGGTTAATATGTGAAGTAAGGGTGGCAAAATTATCCATAATCCAAAATCCATCCAAATTAAATCCATCCAAATCCATCCGTTAGAACTAATGGATTTAAATGGATATAATCCAATGGATGATGTTGATAATGGATCCATTATATCCAATGGATATCCATGGTTATATCCATTTGGATGGATAACCAATCCATCCAAAAAAATAAAAATAAAAACAAATTTTTTTCCAATTAATTCAACATTAATATAAAAAATCTCTCACCTTTCTAAGCATAATCTCACACACATTATAAAAGTTGAAAATTGCAATTGTGATTTTAAAAAGTGCTTATCAAAAAATTATAAACGATTACGGCCTTAGTGCTTTACCCCGACATCTTAATGCAAAGTATAAATATATCATTTTGGTTATTGACTAATGTGATAATATAATAACAAAATTAAATATTTCAGGATGATGAACTGTTACATATAACTTATGGAAGTCCCAATTATTAGGGGTGTAAGCGGTTCTGGTTTAAACCGTAAAACTGATGAAACCGAACCGAACCATAAAATGCGGTTCGGTTCAGTTTTTTTTATTTTGAACCATTTAAGTTCAGTTTGGTTATAGGTTTTGTAAATTTTGGAACCGTTAGAACCGAACCGAACCGCATATTAAAAAATAATTTTATTTTGTATTTGGATGATTAAGCTTTAAAGTTAGGAGATAAAATATGATTAAGAATTTAGGATTATTAATAAAATAGTCTATAAATAAGAGGCAAATAGAAAAAATAAATTAGTAAACAAACCAAAATATCTATTATCTCTATTATTCATTGAGAAGATATAAAGAAAACTAAAAAAACTAATATACATTTTGTCACTATTCAGAGATGAAATTAATCAAATAAAGAAATTAAAGAACTAAAAGAAAATAAAGAAAGAA
>NW_017723197.1:0-1190 GCF_001865875.1 Lupinus angustifolius
GTCACTATTCAGAGATGAAATTAATCAAATAAAGAAATTAAAAAACTAAAAGAAAATAAAGAAAGAACTCGATGATATTACTAATGATGTGGAATATTAGGTGTTACTGTTGGACTAAAATATTGGTACCAAGTTTGTCATTCTTAAATTTTGTTCAACATTTTAGAAGATTTTATGGACTAAAATTTCAAGTTTGTAGTGCGTTGAGATGTTGAATTATTATTGTTTTACTGGAAAGAGTATTAAATATTTTATTATTGACGTGTTTAGTATTCACTTAGTTGACTTTATACTTTGCAAATTATGTTCAACTATTTCTTAAATGATTTTCTTTAAATAAGTTGAAAAACTGCGGAACCGAACCACTAATGAACAGTTCAATTCCTAAATAAAATTTGCGGTTAATTGAACCGAACCATATCTTTGTGTTCGGTTCGGTCATTAAATTGTGTCAAAAACTGAACCGGACTTTTACACCCCTACCAATTATGTTGCACCGGAGATTTTTGCTACTAAGAGTGCTTATAAAAAAAATTCACAAAAACACTTTTTAAAAGTGTTTGTTAAGAAAAATATTTTTTAAAATTGATATTTAAAAATGCTTTACTAAATAATATTATTTAAAAGAATTTTTTTCTTTAAATTGCTTTATTAAAATGTCTTGTTCAAATTAAAAAAAAAAGTGGGTTGGATATGCATTTATCCAATCCATTAAAATGGATACATGGATTGATGGATAGTTTTCTATCCATCCATTGGGATCCAAATCCAAACCCATGCAATTGCCACCCCTAATGTGAAGTAAGTTTCATCAAGTTATTACCTCGTATGGTTTTGAGGCAAATAAAGTTGAAGATTGTGTATACCATAAGTTCAGTGGGAGTAAATTTATCTTCCTGGTATTATATGTCGATGATATACTGCTTGCTAGCAGTGATATGGGACTATTGCATGAGACCAAGAGATTTCTAACGAAGAATTTCGAAATGAAAGATCTTGGGGAAGCTTCTTTTGTATTAGGTATTCGGATACTGAGAGATCGCTCTCAAGGTATCCTAAGGTTATCACAAGAAAGCTATATAGATAAAGTCCTAGACAGATTTGGCATGAAAGACAGTAAACCAGGGGATACCCCTATAGCTAAGGGAGACAAGTTTAGTCTCGAACAGTGCCCCAACAATGACCTTGAA
>NW_017723198.1:0-18083 GCF_001865875.1 Lupinus angustifolius
TAAATTTCTAATTAAGGTGAGCATCATATATTTGATACAATGATATTAGCTATTTATTTTCGGGGTTACATTATAAGTGATCTAATTAGTGACACCCTTAGATTTCTAAAAGGTTATAACGAATATGAGCTTAATGGGTGGATACCCATCAGGTTAACCCATTGGGTATAATGGGAACCCTATAAGTTAACACATCAGGAAGGTTATGGTCCCAATACACCAAATCAAATTTAGTTTTCTCATCTCCCCATCAGAGTGAAAACGCAAGTCCCAAGAGGAATCAAGGATTTGGTTGAGGAAGACCATGTCATCATACCACAAAACCTCTTTCAGAAACGTGGATCAAAGGAGCACATCTAGGAACATGGATTCAGGTATGACACTACACCATTTGATTCATAAATATGTGTGAGAATCATTAAATTCAAGATCCTAGGATTGGTATTTCACCAATCATAAGGAATTTCCAACTAGTTTAGAATTATATACCTTATCTACTTATCTTCGTGTTGCATATTTTCATCCTCTTTTACATACTCACAAGGTTCATTTTTTAGTCTAATAGGAATGTAACTCTTAAACGACACTTACCAATGTATGAAAAATGTGGATGTGTGGATATTATGATTACCCATTCAACAAGTATCAATTACTATGCCCTAATTATACACTTTACCCACAAAAATAATTGCGAATGGTTCAATTATTTGAATATACAATTTTAAAAAAATAAGATTAAACAATTACCTCAATCAAATATATTCAACTACAAATTACAATATTTAATACAAATTACTATACATGAAATTAATATAATTTAAAATACACATTACGAACAATAGGAAAGCGGGTTGACATACAAGGTAGTGCTTATCCACATGCTAGTATATATAGTAACAAAATGATAGTATTTTCTCACATTTGATATACAAATTCACATAACAAATGAACACATTTTCTCAATTTGACAAAAGACATATATATTTGCGTATTTCATGTTTAATACTTTCTCCAATAATGTCCACGGACCATCTGTTTTTCTCGTTTGAAATGCCTTGAACGATTAGAGCATATTGGACAAACATTTAAGGCGAATGAACATATTTTTCATGTCTTGTCCATCTAATAATAAGTATGGACGGTGGGCCTTATAATCATTACTTAAATTGACAATATTAATAATTTGTAGAAGGAAATGAAGTCGAAAGGATAGGGAAAGAGAAAATGAGTTTTTTTTCTTCGTAAAAAGGAATAATTTAGTATTTTTCTCCCTAAATATAAATTATGAATCTTAGTGAATGAGGGATGAATGTTAACTTCCTTTTTAACCTAACGCTTATATCTTACGATATGTGTCACTTCATGTGTTATGGATTATGATTGATTAAAGAAAATATATTTAAGTTAAAAATAAAATTATTTATTATTTTTCTGACCAGTTACAAGACACGTGAAGTGATAGATATAAGTGTTTCATTTGTGAAGTATGTAATTGCATTATTCTTTTATTTACAAAATTGCACATGTGGGCAAAATTGTAAATGGCGAGATTTGAAGCAAAATTTGTAACCATTCAACAAATATGAACTAGTAAGTTATCCATGAATTCGCACGAGACGATATATTTTTTCCCATGATGAAAAACACATATGTTATATGTGCATTCACAAGGTTAAGATCACACATATTACTCATGCATTTATATGGTTAATAACATGCATGTTATCCGTGCATTCGCATGATTAAACATGTTCAAATACGTAAGCAAAATAAGCGACAATGATGTTGTGAAACTCCCTATTAAAAATATTACAAAGAAAACATCATTAAGAACTATATAACAAAACAATAAACTTCATATTCACTCTTTCGATGCCAAATTTCATATAATTGATAAAATTATTATGCAATCTAATAACTTCATCAAAACTCAACATGACTGTCACTAAGAGGAAATGTTAAAATTGTGATACTAAAATATATGAAAACTCAAATAACTTCTAGGATAGTTGAATAAATGATTTTTGATTGTGCCAAATAACTCAATATGTGATTTTTTAATAGATTATGGTGTAAATAAGTGATTTTAGTTATATATGTTTAGCAAAATTATACTTATTCTTTAAAACTTCTTTTATATGAGGTATGATTTTAAATTAATCTCAACCAATATGTTGGATTATGTAGTGTGGGTAGGTACAAAGTAGTATCATGAAACCTTCTAGGAGAAAAAAAATTAAGGAGGAAGTGACAGATGACAAGTGATGATGTTGAAAGAGTTTACTTTATTATATAGTTAATATATGCATTAATAGTATAAACTTACTTTAGAGTAAATACATATTTCAGTCTCTCATGTTTTTTCAACCTTACCAGTTGGGTCCCTCAAAAATTGGAAAACTCAAAATGATCCCCAAAATATTTAAATATGATCAAATTAGTCCCTATTAGGTGTTGTAAAATATGCTAAAAATGATTAATTTGACTCAGATTTAAAAAATTTGGGACCATTTTGGGTTTTTCAATTTTTGAGGGACCAAAATGATAATGTCAAAAATCATGAGGGACTAAAATGAATATATACTCCTTACTTTACGGAGAAAAATATGAGTTTTATAAACTCATTATATTATCATTCTTTCATGTTTAATTATCATTAAGTCTTCAAAAAAATAATATAAATAAATGTGGATAATATACAGATTATATATAAACATGTATACCAACAATACATAGATGTTACACTCTGTTTTATATTTCTAGTATATCATTCATCTTTCACATATTATTTATCATTGGTTCTTGAATACACACTATTACATTTTTTGACTCACCACAACGCTTCCGGTGTCCATGGTTTTAAAACCATTGCTTTAAAGTACTTTAGGCCACATTTTTTAATATTGTTGTCTTGTCTATTTGACCAGGTTTTTGTAAGTGTTGCCTTATTAGTTTTAACCAGTGTTATGAAAACCAATTTGTGCGGCTGGTTCAACCTATAAACTGATGAAACAGTTTTAATATTGGTATGATACAACAGTAATACCCATCGTACAATTGCACAGATCAAAACTACTCATAACGACTGATTTTCAATTAAACCGTATCAGTTGTACTGACTATTTTTATTTAAAATTATTTTTTAATAAAAAAACTTATTTTTAGCAAAAAATATTAATATGAGAGGTCAAACACATATCATGTAATTTTTTTATACTTCTAAAATATGATTTAGCATCAAGTAATACATTTTTGTTTTAACAAATTATATAAATAAAACTATATAAGTTTTTACTTAATTTTCAATATTAATATTAATATAAAATATATGTATATCTAATTTCTTCATGTTTTAACTAAACCGTTGTATATTAATTAAATTATTATTTTATTAATGATATTATTTTGTGAAAACCTTCCCCGTTTCGTCTCCGTCTCGTCATTTCTGCGTTTCATCTTCCCCGTTTGGTCTTCTGGTGCCAGCTTTAGGTAACTTCTCATCTTCTCCGTTTCTCAAATCCCTAGTTTTTTTCCCAATTCCATTTTCTTGATGTATTCAGAGTGCACTAATCACTCATTATCATCATTGTTTCATCAAATCATATTGAAAAACAATTCAACTCTCAGATCCCCAACCTATAAATTAAATCTTTCTAAGTAATTTATTTTTTAAATTTGTAAACGTCATAGGAACGTGATTCATATCAATTTGCGAATATTGAGTGTCAAATAATAACGATTAATCAATTCCCTCGCATCAATTACGTCTATTCCTAGAGTAATTAAGATTACATGTTTTTTTATTATCAACCGAGTTTTATGTGGAGGGGAGAGATACCCATGATATTTACATAACTAAATGTCATAATCTAATGTTTTGAATTGTCGTCATGATATGAATTTTTTGTGATTAGAAAAATAATTTTGAATTCGACGCTGGTTGAAGTTGTCTGATGTCACCCAAATGCGGTGTGATGTGGTTGTGCTGCGGCTCTATGTGTGATTCGGTGTCATAGTGTGATGTCTTGTAGCGGTCACTGCAACTGCAATATTGCGGCTGCATGATGCGGTATGCAATTTGAAACAATGCACAAATCTATAACTGGGTTTACTAATAAAATTCCTCTGTGTCTTCAAATAATCACGTGAGAGAAAAGTTTACATGAAAGCTATGATTTTGAATGGGTGGCCTTGATAGTTTGATATATGGTGGAATATGTTCATTTGTGCATGGATTTAGCTGGTGTGGTTATGCCGTAAATTTCAAGTGATGTTGGGAGAATGCGCAAGGGCTTTGAGTTTCCCTTATGATGGAAGTGGCAAATAATTTAGGGTTTGGCTTCTTTATGAGTTTAGTCGCATTATATTCTTGATTTCGTGTGTAGACAGAAGTAGAAAATGACCAGGGAAGGTGTAACTGTGTTTCGTCTGCATTTTTGTTTTTGTAATTTGTGAAATTGAAAACATCAATGTGTCATGCAATCTGGTTATGTTTTCTTTTTCTGATGTTAACATCAACGAGTATTGGATATTTGCTTTCTTAGTGTAGGAATTAGTCTTGCTAATTGTTGCTGTGATTCTGAACTACATGAAAACTCTGTTTTGAATGCCTTTAATCGGTTGATATATAATGGATTTATGTTCATTATCGCGTAGATTTAGCTGGTGGGGTTTACACCTGGAATTTCCAAGTGATGTTGGGAGATTGCGCAAGGGCTTTGAGTCATTGTTAACTATGAAATAAATTTCTTGGAGATCCCATCTGATGGAAAATAGTTTCCACCAGTTAAGTAGTCATATAAGATTTAGTTTCTCTATGAGTCTTGTTCCAGTTTATTCTTGATTTTGAACCTTGGCTAGAGGTAAGAAATGATTTTGAAATGGTAAATAGTAAATACTTAGCATGGACAGAGCTTGGAGGCCCTATAATAGATAGCTTCAAAACTAGTTTCAGTTTTCACTTTAAACGCCAAACTTGTATAAGTAATTTAAATACAGTTGAGACAGTTGTATGTTCTATGCTATGATTTGGTTTCAATCACCAAATCTATATTTTTTTTGTCGGCATCACCAAATCTATTGACTTTGTGTACATTCAATATTTGTTTGTTATTAGGAATATTCAACTCTTTGCTCCTGATTTTCCATATTTCCTTTTAATATTTAATTTCTTCCATTTTTTTTATTTAGACCAGGTTAATGTATAAAATATGCAATGCCCTTGATCTGTAATGACTCTTAATAATGAACTTTTTATTGAATTCATTGAGTAATTTGAATTTAGTTGCTGGGAATTCTGCTTGTAACTGTCAAATGATGCTGGGAGACTGCGCAAGGGCTTTTAGTCATATTAAATTTCATATTTAGTATTGGCAATGAAATGAATTTCATTGAAATCCCATCTGATGTTAGTGACAGCAAGAGTCTTCAACTTGAGTATTATTTTCTTAGGTCTGTTCACTTATTTACTTGTAAAACACTGTTCAATAGTTATTGCTGCTTCAGGGTGTGGTCTTTGTCTTTCTCATTCCTCTGCCATTTTCTTTGGATTCTTTCACTCAGATACATGGACACACCCACTAACTCTCATATATTATGTTATATCATGAAGCATTTACAACTTAAACAACTATTTGGTTATACAGTAATACACAGAGATTTACACATTCTATCTAATTTCAGATTGATAAATGAAGCATATAGTTAAGATTTTAACACTGGTGGTGGCCATTACTGCGTTATGGATTGGCCTTCTTCAAACTTCAATGATTCCAAGCAGTCATACGTGGCTGGTAAGTGTTCATGCCATCATGCGCTTGGTCCTTATTTTATGTTTTTTGCTACAAAAAAGTTTTGGGGAAGGAAATCTTTCCACTTCCATGTCTATGGCATTCAACAGGCCTCAATGAAGACAAACTTTGTACGTATTCATTTCCAACCAACAGGGATTGTTGGCAGCTCGATTTGAAGCTAAGGCTTGCATACAACCTGCTTCGATCTTTACCAGCTGAACCAAACTCCTGTTGGTGGTTCTATACTTCTATATATATATATTGCTGACCATGCCTTTTTTCATCCTCTGTGCAGCTACCTATCTATTTTGTTGTGTCTTTAGGATGTTATGGTCTATTAATGGTTGGAGTTGGTCTGATGAATTTCCCAACCTGTCCTCAAGAAGCCCTGCTGTTGCAGAAGGTATTCTTCCACCCCTTCTGAATGTGAAATATTGCCATGTTTTATAATTTAATTCAATGGTTTGTGCTTTTCATAGTGGCTATCGAATATATGTGTAGTTTACTCTGTTGTACAATTGTGGTGCATGCATTTAAGTAAGGAAAAATATCTTCCCATGCCACCTTTTTGTGTGTAAGTGGTATAGGGAAGAGAGAGATAGAAAGAGATGAAAGGGATGTGACTAATGATGTGATTATGAAGGAAGAGAGATATAAAGAAAGATGAAGTGTAAAAGGAGATGAAAGAGAAAAAAAGTGCAGGAATATCATTGTTCTTTAATAATTTCAGAATTGAGAAAATGACTATTAATTTTATGCATATATATTTTGAATGACAAATTATATGTTAGGTAAAAAAGAAGTTAGAAGAGGACAAGATATCTATCTGCATAACTTAGAAGTAAAAAAAATGTAAACTAAGAAAAGAAGCGGGTGGCCACCAAAAAAAAGCTTATGGTTATCACAATTTCCCAAAACCCCATATCTACTAGGCCTCCTAAGAAATAAACCTTGTCTAAATTATGTACCAGAAAACATGTAGCAAAGCCCTTTATCTCCGGATTCTTAAAACCTTGAGCATTCTAGCATTAATCTTCATGAGCACACTTATTTAGCCACATGGCACTTGATTTTTGTCTTTTTGGTCTTATATAACTCAATGTTTTTCTCTACTGAAACGTTTTCTGTGAAAATGCAAAACTGGAGATTTTACCATCGACTTACATGCCATTGTGGTGGGGCAAATTTATTATCATAATTTGAAGCATGGGGTATGAAACTCGGTTGTTCTCATACCTCAGCATTTACCACTGAACTTACCATAATTTAAAGGCTTATGACATTTACCACTGGACTTGGTACTTGGCATCACCTAGATGGCAAGATCCTTTCCATCGCATTGACCACTTTGCTCAGAAAATGCAGTAGATGTAGTATCTGGAATGGTCATATGGATACTTTTGTATATTCCATATGTTCTCAAGGACTGAACTTTTGGATAGTTGATTCATGATATGGTATCTAAGTCTTTGACCAAATTGTTATATCATTGCTGCCCCCATTCTCCTGAATTTTAGCACATTGTAGGAGAGGGTGTGTTTCATCCGTGCTTCCAGTTCAAAGGGCTATATGGCCTAAAGGGGCTTGTTAGAGATGTAATGTAATATAAACTATTCATGTGCCTTTATGACAATTTATGCTTTAGTGATAGTTATTTCATGAGAATTGAGAAATTCTTTCATGTCTTGCATCCTGCATTCCTAAATTAAGATTGATTCCCTTTTTCTTCATTGTATTAATATGCTAAATGTTCACTGAATCTAGTCATTTGTCCTTTTACTTATGGTCCAGTGATGGTGAAGAAAATAAGAAAAGAATATGATTTTGCTTAGATCTTAAATGAGTGTTCAAATAGTGTTTAGTTTTATTTATGGAATTAAACAGTCTTAGTCTCCTAAATGACTATTAACTAGTTAAATAGAGTAGTTCATTATGACCAGATTATAATAATAGCTTAATGTTGGATTCTTAATTAAAACTCAGATATATTCTACCATGTTGTGGCATTATGCTGAACAATGTTGCTTATTTTGTTTTTTTTTCAGGATATTATTGAGGCCAAAGAATATCTGAATCAAAAAGGAGTTGATGTTAGTTCCAGTTGATGTAATCTACATTTTTCATGAATTTCAGAATTAGCTGACAGGTACCTAAACAACAGCTGCAGAAAATTTGGCACTTTACATTTTACACAAAATACTAATGTGAGAGTTGCTTTCAGTTTTGGAAAATGTACCTAGACTTTTTTAGCAACATGGCTTGATTTTTTATTTTATCAATAGTTGTAATGTTGTATTATATTTTTGGTTGCAACTTGCAAGTTTGTATTTTATTTGTACACATGATCTGAGATTAAACCAGGATAGCTCTTTTAAGCTTGTAATGAAAAACCCAAAACCAAATAAAAAAATGAATCCACGTCTATACAAATAGTGACTTTAAGAATTGGCAAAGTCCTAAAAATTTACACGGACATGTGTTTTCTACATGTATCAGTGCTCTTATGTAAATGATACAAAGGATCATACCAACAAAGAATTACATCTGATGAAAACAGTTAGGTTTGATCTTAAATAAGCTCCAAGTTTAAGTATCTAAGATACATATTTTTCATATGGTGGTTCTATCACTATTTGCTGTTATACGTAGTATTAGGGATGATAATATGAGCTTGGCCCGACGGGCCAACCCGTTTGGATTGACACTTTTAGTAGTCTGGGCTGGGGATTTGAACCCTTTTAGCAATAAGGTTGGCTTGACCCATATTTTGGCGGGCCAAAGGCGGGCTGGCCCGTATTATTGTGAACTTAGGAGTTAGAAGCTTTATTGTGAACTAGGTGTTTAAAAGTTTAACACTATTTTGACTTGTTGTTTAGAATTTAAAGTTTTAAATTAAGATGATATGTTATTGTGAGATTGTTGACTTTGATTTATGATTTATTGTCTTAAAAGACATTTATAAGGCGTGATGATTATTTATTTTTGCAATTGTTATTGAATTGGTTATAAATGTGTGTTTTGGAGAAAAAACGAGTAAGCTTGCCGGCTTGCCAAATATAGATTAGACTGACATTTTGAGCCCTTTTAGCAATAAGGGTCGGGCTAGCCCAACCCATATTCTGGTGGGCCAAAGATGGGTACTGGTCCGTATTGCCACCCCTATGTAATATTACTAAATTTATAAAACTGTTGGATGAAGATGTGAAAAATTTATACATAATATAGGATTATGTAGACATAAGTTGCTTGAGTAAGTAGACATAAGTTTCATATGATTTAGTATACACAAGGTTCCTAGGATTTGGTAGACACATGTTTCCTATGATTATCTCATTCCATCTTAATCTATTCTAGACATAAGTTTCCTATTCAACCAAAGGATAAAAATTCCAATTTATATTAACACAAATTGTTGATGACATAAGATATGATCCATATTTTAAGCTAATGATATTTTATTTGTTATTTATGAAGTTTAAGGTATCATCAATCACAATTTAAAAAACAGACACCTAATGTTGAAGAAACTTTAATGGTACACATTAATCACTTTGGAACTTTATTGAGTGATTGTTTTACCTCTATGTATTTATTATTATTTTTTAAAATGGTTTAAATACTTGATTTTACTCCTTCAAAATAACTTGCATTTCATGACCCATGAAATACTTGTTCCTAACTTCCTATGTCCAGTTTTTTCTTCTTTTACCACCACAATTTGTTTTTAGATACAAGTGTTGCTTCAATTCAATTAGTTACAATTTTTATGTCATATATCTAACACCCAGAAAATGTATCGATTTAAAACTAGTGTCAACTGTCAACATAAAAATTGGAGGGACAATATGTTTTAAGGCTAATAGTGTACCATTCTTTTGAGAAAATGTAAGATGAGGAATATGTTTGGAGTATATGTTGCAGGACTACTGCAAATTATTATAATTGTGATGAGCATCTACACTTCAATAACATTCATGTATTCGTATTGTATTCGTATTCAAAATTACTCATAGTGTATCGAAATTATATTTTTGTAAAATAAATAATTTATAAATTCGATATTTTTCAGATACTCTCCAATATTCTTAAAATGGTTTAATATATAACACAATCAATTAAGTAGAAGAGAAAAACATAATATATAATCTACCAAGTGGAATTGTAGTAAGAAATAAAACAAAACACGCGTATTGCATAGATAATAAATAGGAAATACGTATGTATAATGTTGATCTTCGACTAAAAGGGACTTGTCATCTTATGATGATATAAATTTCATTTGTATTTAGTGATGTCTATAAAATATGTTCCTTATTTGGTAATTCATAACAATAATTCTATGTTTATTATGTTTTATAAATTTTATATACATATTTAAATGCACACCCCAATATATCGTACTATGTATTTTCTAGAAAATGGTATCGACGTATCAGATATGTATCATATTTGATATTCATATCATATCAATGTTTTATAAGTGAGGATTATTATTTTTCTATTCTTTATTCCCCTATAAATTTGAAAATTATTATTAAGTATGGCAATGATTGAGTATATTTCTGTTCTCCTAGGAATAAGTGATGTGTAACTAGTCATATCATCACCACATTAGTGACACATCATCACTATTAGTAACATGTCCATGTAATCGTGATGGAGGATGGCATTGAAAGACAATTTGAAAAGATACACGATCAAATTTAAACAAGAAACATCGAGAGAAAAATGCATATTTTTGCTTTTTCTTGTTTATTGATTATGTTATTAGCATCATTTTCATTAATATACCCATTCTTAACCCAAATCTTTAATTCCAAATAAAAAAAACATCTATTGTTTATGTCACTAGTTGACAAAGCCTCTTACTTTGTCAGAGTATTCCTCAAGAAATCATTGATAGCCATGAGTTGAGGTGCAAATGGATCTTCCATAGCAAGGGAAGACAAACAGTTTCTACATCTACTTAGATTGTCCACTAAGCGACTTGAGATTAACGAATAGCTAAAGCAAGCTCCAAGTTGAGGAACCATTAACTGTCCGGCACTCACATGATTTTGTTCTCATCAATTCTTGTTCTGTTTCATGTTTCTGGGTTGTACATTTTTTGGGGCAAACTATTTTGTAGAGAATTTGTGTAATTGAGATGTACAACCCAGAAACATGAGCAAGTTTGTTTTACACAAATTATAGTCAAGTTTGTTTTCATAGATCTTTTTCAATTATAAAATATTTCACTCACCCTTTGATATCCGATGTAGAACTTCATACTTGAGTGTACTTAACAATCTCAATCTCAAGTACAAGTATCATATAGTTACCGGTTGACTCTTAAGTCTACCATGTCCTAACCAAATCATTAGCTTTGATACCTCTTGTTGGACTCATCTGTGACCAAGGAGCTTCCGATCGCCAGGGAGTCTCATTGTTACCTCGACATGAGAAGAATGAAAAGTCACAAGTGAGACACCCTCAAGACTTTATGGGAGACGAACGAGCCCCGGGATGTTGAGAGGGACGATGATGGCGGTGGTTCTTCAGCAAAGTCTTGAGGGTGAGTCTAGGTAAGACGAGTCCCTTGTATTCCTGGATGAGGTATTCTGTTAGATCAGACAGTTCTCACATCGCAAGCTAGACGATCTCTGACAATCCCTCTTTCCGATCAGGATCAATGAGAGGGATGCCCAGAAAGTGTTTGATACGACACCGTCCTGAAATGGACAGTTCTTCAGAACAGATCGATCGTATATCCTTGCGAGGAATAATTTTGGTGCGTTCAAATTGGCTTGTTATGGGATTTGTACTCTTGGTTATTTCTGAATAGTATATTGGGAGGATATTGGTGAAATGATGGATGAAACAAGCATAACATTCATACATTGAGATTGTGGACTTTGATCCTCATAATCTGAGATATCTCTGTGGTTTAAATGTTAAGATTGGATCCTACTAGAAGCATTCCCGATGGGAAATGTCTTAGGATGGGCATATCGTTATAAAAGATTTAATTTGCTAACTTCGGTTAGTGTGCATATTCATTGTGAATAATGAAGTAGTGGAGAGAAAATTTACGGGAGACAAACGAGTCCGAGATGTTGAGAGGGATGGCGATGGCGGTGATTCGTCAGCAAAGTCTTGAGGGAGAGTCTAGATGAGATGAGTCCCATGTATTCCTGGATGAGATATTCTGTTAGACCAGACAGTGCTCACAGCGCAAACTAGACAATCTCTAACAACCTCTCTTTGCAATCAGGATTGATGAGAGGGATGTCCAGAAAGTGTTTGATACGACACCGTCCTGAAATGGACAGTTCCGTTGGAACAGATCGATCATATACATATCCTTGTGAGGAATAAGTTTTGGTGCGATCAAATCGACTTGTTATGGGACCTGCACTCTTGGTTATTTCCGAATAGTTATTGGGAGGGTAATGGTGTAAGGATGGTGGTTATCAATATTGATTCTAAAATCATAAGGTTTATACTTCATTCATCATTAGTACATGCGTGTTTGATCATATGATATAGTTGTACTTGTTCTTTGTCTTGGGGTGATATTCTGTGTAATTCAACGATGTCAATGATAAGTTTTTCATTAGATGTTTTACTCCCTCTCTTTCTTTCCGATATACTCGTATACATCCATGTTTAGATGGACCGATCGGCGATGATCAGGGGCTACCGCTTTACCATGTCTGAGAAGGGGGCATGGAGCGTTGAAGGAAACAAATACACCTACATTGGTCCATGCGACCTAGAATTGGATCTCGTATATGATGGTTTTGTGTTGCATCTCTGGCACATTACGCAGTTTGGGAAGCATCGTTCATCCTACCAGAGCGAAGGTCCGTACATGTCGGTCCATCCGCACTAGTTGAGGAACGAGGCAGATTGGAGGTTGTTAGGACTTGGCCCCAACCGAGATTCTCATCTATTGACTCAACACCAAGAGGGACGGAAGGAGCAGGCATGGCTACTTCATCGGAGCCTAGGGGGTACACCCCGTACCCTTCGATGGATTGGGCAGCAGATGAGGTCGTGGAGGATGAGGACGATGACTGTGTAGAGTTAATTTGCATAGAGAATTCAGTGGAGGTTATAGAGATCTCTTAAGACTCGGAAATCGAAGAAGACCCGAGTGAAGTTTCCAGTGCACCACCGGTCTAGAAGCTCCTTTCTTTCTTTTGATATGGAACCTGTGTAGGGTACTTTTGTAATGCCAACGCCCCCGACGTTATTTTATTTTTATTTGTATTTTTAGTCTTTGTTAGGGGCAAAGAATAGACTCCGCCTTGTATTTTGTAAACCATGATGTACATATTATAAATTCAAGAATTGATTAAATGAGAAATATTCAGAAAATAATTGTGTTTCGTTCAATTACATTTTAAGTATTAAGAAATTATTTCTGCAAATGTTTGAAAATGTGACGTCTTGAAAGAGAATAGATAAAATGGAAAAAATGATTTGTAAGTTATATGTTACATAAAAGAAAAAAATAAAAATTTTACCCATTTTTCTAAGAGATTAAATATAATAATTATGAAATGATTTTCAGGGTGTTACAAAATCAGTCAAAATCGGTGAATCAGCCGGTATTTGACTAAACTGGCCAGTTTATACACATATTTTTTTAAAAAAAAAACTTAAAAACCCATTACAAGGTGACCTATCTTTCTAAGCCTTCGTCAATACTTCAAGGCACATGCTTCCAATGCACACTTAGATTACACCTTTTGGTTCCTAACATTTGTGTGTAATCTCAATGACATTTGTGTAATCTTGGAATGCTGTCTGAAGATAGGATTTGGTGCAAGCATATAATCTCTATATGATACAACTTTGACTCATTGATGTTAAATGTTAAAACTCCAAATTTATTTGTTTTGTAGAGTGAGTTATGAACTTGTGTCATTTATTTATATTTTGCGGTTGTTAAGTGATACTTTTGGATTGATATATGTTTTGTAATTTAGACTATCAATTTGTTAAAGACTTAAAGTTGTTTGTTTATGTGAATTTTGAGTAGATTATGAATATGAATTATAAATTTGAGTATCTACTTATTTGAAGAAAAAATTGTTATAGGTTTACACACACACACACACACACACATATATATATATAAGCAGGTATGTCCGGTTTAACCGACATGCAGTTTAATTACTGAACCACCGGTTGAACCACTGTACCACTATACCAATATTCTGATCGGTTTGATAACCGGTACGGTTTTAACAACACTGGTTTGGTGTATATTGTAAGTGATTCCATTCAATTCAATGAGAATGTTTTCACACATTTCAAACTCATTCTTCTTTGTGGATTCTAAGATGGGATCATAGCACATTTTGCTCTGATTCTTCTTTCTTCTCTTCTTACTATCGCGATTTTCTTCCCTTCGTCTTCCCACCATCGAGATTCTTCATATTCAAGTTCTCCTCATCGCAATTCCTTCTCTTCCTTCGTTGAATTCCTTTATTCTCTACATTAATTATGATGTCTCTTCTGCTTCTGAAAAATGGCGAATTAGAGCTTCAAAGATTACATTATGAATCCTTCTAATCCATATTTTCTTCATTCTAATGACAATCCTGCATTAATTATGGTTTCTCCTCCTCTCAATGGCAATAATTATCATTCTTGGTCCAGAGCTATGGAATTAGCTCTTCAATCCAAAAACAAGTTGAAATCCATAGATAGGTTCCTGATTCAACCGCCATTAGTTCATCCTCTTCATGAACAATGGATTAGGTATAATACTACAGTGTTATCCTAGCTGCAACACTTTGTTGATGAAACAATTGTAAAAATCTATTCTCTAGATTGATGAGGCAACACTTTGTTAACAGGGAGATATTTTTCATATAGTTGAGCTTCAAGAAGAATCTCATTGAATGACTTAAGGTGATCAATATATTTCTGATTACTTTACTCAATTGAAGACTATGTTGGAGGAAATTGAGAACTATAGAGTTATAGGTCATTGTAAGTGTGTTAATCCTTGCACTTATGGATTAATTGATCTAGTTAAAATGCAAAGGGAACAAGATTATGTGATAAGATTCCTTAATGGTTTGAATGATCAATACTCACAAGTTAGGTCTTAAATCATGTTGCTAGAACCTCTTCCTAACATCAACAAGGTGTTTTCAATGCTGATACAACAATCCTCTTTGATTTTAAGGTCTTAATAATTAAATCTCAAGGGAGTTCTCAGTTTAGATCCTCCAATGAGAACAAAGGTAGATGAGGTAACTCCTTTAGAGGGAAAGGTAGAATGTCCTATAATGGTGTAGGCAGAGGAAATAGTGTTAGGTTTTGCACTCACTGTGAGAGGACCAATCATACAATGGATATATGTTTTCTAAAACACGGTTATCAAATAGATCAGGAAGATCGGCTAATGCCACTAGAAGTTTTCCTATACAGATTGAGCGTGGACAAGATGGTTCATACTATTATAATTAGGGCAATTATAATGCTGGTAAGGGAAACAAGAGGCAGAGCTTCACTGATGATCAAGTGAAATCCATCCTAGAATTACTTGAAAGGAACATAAGTGATGTTAGCAAAGTCAATTCTGCTATCTGTGATAATCTCAACCAACTAACAATATTGCATTGCCTTCATCTACAGGTAATAAATGTGTTGATTAGTTGATTGACACCGATACCATTGACCATATTGCTTATGACATGCATAGCTTTAGCACTCAAAGATCTATTTCACCTATTATGATTACACTGGCTAATGGAAGTAAAGTTGGCACATCCATATGTGGCACTATTATTTTGTCCGACTCTCTTATTCTGTCCAATATCTTGTATGTTCCTAATTTTCATGTCAATCTAGTGTTTGTTCATAAGTTGATCAAGTCCCTACATTGTCATCTAACATTTCACCTCAACTCTTGTATCATTGTGCAGAGTACTACCAAGAAGGTGATCGGTATAGCTAGCTTGAGACAAGGCTTGTTTGTTATAGATCTTCTACACAAGGCACACTCATCCATTTTTGTCTACCATTCATCCACTAGTCTCACTAATGAGTTCACTCTCTGGCATCTCAAACTTGGTCATGATCCATCATCTCTAATGAAGACCTTGTCTAGTCATTTTCTCTTTATTCCTCTTTGTAATAAAAATCTTATACCTTGTGATATTTGTCGTACTTCTAGACAAAAGAGATTATTCTTTTGTAATAGCGATACTCATTCTAATAAAATATATCATTTGTTACATGCTGATATATGGGACCCTTATTCTACTACTTTTGTCTTTGGTCACAATTATTTCTTACATTAGTTGATGATTTTACAAGATTTACTTGGGTAATCTTAATGAAAAACAATAGTGAAACTAGTTAGACAACACATTGTCAACTTTGTTAACCTTGTTGAAAACCAGTTCAATACTAAGTTGCAAACTTTTAGAAGTGATAATGAAGTCGAGTTTTTGATGCATGATTTCTTCTCCTATAAGGGAATCATACATTAAAGGTATGGTTGAAAGGAAACACCAACACATTCTCAATGTGGCTAGAGCCATTTTCTTTCGAGTTCACTTGTCTTATACCCTTTGGAACTTCGCCATTCAACATTTTGTCCATATTATTAACTGATTTCCTAGCCCTATGGTGAAAAATTCTAGTCCATAATAGCTGCTATATGGGTCATTACCTAGCTTAGAGTCATTAAACGTTTTTGGTTGTTTGGCTTATGCTAGCACCGTTGCTGCAGGAAGGGGTAAACTTGATCCAAGGGCTAGAAAGTGTATGTTTCTAGGATACAAATATGGGACTAAAGGCTTTATTTTTTATGAACTGGTCTCTAATGATATTTTTTGTCCAAAGATGTTATATTCTATGAAAAATTCTTTCCCTTGTCTCCTTCTCCATCTAGTCCTCCAACACCTCCACATGAGTCATCCATTTCTTCTGTTCCTCTAGTTTCTGGTCATTTTCCTCTTGAGTCAAACACACTTCCTCCACCTAAGTAAACACAATTCCCTTGTTTGAGTCAAACACATCTTCTGAGTCACACACATCATATCAGTCGCATACTCCTTCATCTGAGTCACATACACATCCTTCTTCCAGTATTCCTCTTAGACAGACCACTAGACGAAGAAGACCTCCTTCTCATTTGCAAGATTATCACTGCAATCTTACTCACACTGTTGTCAACACCACACAATCTTCTAAGGTCCTTTATACCTCGTCTTCTATTCTAGATTACTTCAGATGTTCTCATGACTACAAGAGATTTTGTCTCACAATCTCTAGTACACCTGATCTAACTACTTATAAAGAAGTTGCTAAGTTGGATCATTGGAGAAAGGCTACGGATTCTGAGTTGTTAGCCTTAACTCAGAATAGCACTTAGTCATTGGTTTCCCTTCCACCTGGTAAAGTTCTCACAGGCTGCAAATGGGTGTATAAAACTAAGGTCTATGTTGATGGAAGTCTTGAAAGGTATAAAGTCAGGTTGGTTGCAAAGGGTTACACTTAGTTGGAGGGTGTGGATTTCTTTGACACTTTTTCCCTTATGGTCAAAATCACCACTGTCAGAACTGTCTTAGCTTTGGCTGCCATCAAGTCTTAGTTTTTGGAGCAACTTTGTAACACAGTGAATTTTCTGTGTATGTTTTATTAATTATTTATTTTAACAACGATTAATTTTAGAAACTAATCGGTATTGAATTAGACTAAACCGAAGTTGAGTGTTAGTCATTTTTTGTGATTTCCTATTTTGTGGTAAATTTTCGTAATTTTATATGACGGAAAGTTTTTGAGCTATTGTCGAACTCAAATTCGCCCGAATTCGGCTCAATAACATGTTTTTGAATTCTGTACCTAGGAATCGAATTCCGATTGCGACATTGGCATCGAAATATTATTTCGAGTCAAGATAGACATCTAGTTTGTCCAGAACGCATTTCTAATTATTTTTCACTACGAATTCTGTGTTTCGAAGTTCTAACCGTAAACCGAAATCGGGAGATTTTTATTATCCGACCGGGTATTAGCTGACAATACTCGGGAATGGTTTAATCGAGAATGTGTCATCGAAAAGGTCACAAGACTTTCATGTAAGAAGCTTGCTTGTTAAACAAGCAAAAGTACATATCCTCTTACACAAAATCCCCTAAATCACTCATCAAATCCTCTCACTCCAACACCATTAGACACATCACCTATGCTAGTCTAAATCTATTTACTTTACATTAAATTTTATGATTTGATGAGGGTGAGGCTCTCCTATAAATACCCCACCCCATTCTCTCATTT
>NW_017723199.1:0-951 GCF_001865875.1 Lupinus angustifolius
ATGAAAATGTTTCATTTTTAGAAAGTATTATGTTTAAAAATGGTTTAGCATATTTTACTCTTTGATTTCCAAGTTAAAATAATGATTTGGGATAAAAGATGATTTATTATAGTCTTTACTTCATAAACTTAAAGTGTTATGAAGTTTTGGATATTAAAGTAATAGAAAGTCTTAGCTTATAAAACTTACTAACCCTTGAGGTTTTTCCTAAAAAATTAGGAGGTGTTAAGATGTTCATAAAAAATTGTTGTATTTATTTTAGTTGACTTACTTTAAAGTGGTAAGAATAACTAAAAGATGTTTAGTATAAAATATTAAATTAAGAGTCCTTCTTTTTCATGACAGTGAAAATAACACTTACTAACCTTTGAGGTTTTTTCCTAAAAAATTAGGAGGTGTTAAGATGTTCATGAAAATTTGTTTTAGTAGTATACTTGAAATAATGAGATTTACCTAAAAGTCTTAACTTTATAAACTTAAAGTGTTATGAAGTCTTAGATGGTAAAATGATTTAAAAATGTTGAATCTTAGTTAAGTGAACTTACTTTAAAATGGTAAGATTTACTTAAAAAGTATTGATTTTGTTTAAATTGACTTACTTTAAAAATAATAATTTTAGCTTAATGGTCTTATTTTAAAAGGTTAGTTTTAGTAAAAATGGTTTACTTACAAAAAATAAGATTTATGAACTATCGGAAAAATGTAATGAAGTGGGAATACATGTCTAGAAAGGTTCTGTCTAATGAAAGACTTGGTATTTAAGGGTGTCTTTACGATCAACCTCTATTTCCTGTGAACTAGCCTGGTGTATATCCATGAATTACGACATAATTCTGGTATAAGTTTTATTGAAAATCTTACTTTAAAAAGTGTTACTTGATTGTAAGACTTTCAATGACAAATGATGATTCAAGGATATTCAACCTTGAATCGGATGGACGAAAACAATTA